>NW_028262380.1:31995500-32301000 GCF_047370975.1 Nipponia nippon
TTTTAAAATGCCTATATTTCTCAATGGTTACACTTAATATCAAATATTATTTTATCTTGGACTATGCCTAGTATGCCACAAATTTACTGAAGAGTTTCTCTTTGAATTAAAAATCAGACTGTCTTATACATACATGAAAAGAAAGAATGGTATGGAAATAAAAGAATGAGAGGATTATACCACACAATGACATTACTCCGACATCAGTCCCTTTGTGTGTTCTGCAAAATTCCATCTCAGTACAAATGAGACCTGTCTCAGTGCAGGACAGCAGAAGGATGCAAAGCTTCCATAGAAATCTTTATAAAACTTCTTCTTGGAAGGCACTCCCAAATGTAGCGCAGAAGTTGTCACAGATGTTCTGTGGGAATACAAAAGCCTGTTATGATGTGATTAGTCATGTAACCTTGTAAGCATGCACTCTTTGGTATACAGCAATATGTAACTGCATTTTTAATATTCTGTTCTGAATATTGCCCTGCAGCATTTACAGTCTTTATAAAGGGGAAACGATTCTACAGACTAAAGTATCTCTACCATACAGAGAATCCACTGTAGAGAATAAATCATTAAATGGACTTCATGACTTCATTGTTCTATATACAAATATAGTCTGCTTCCAAATTTTTGGTTTGGTTTGCAGATGGGTATGGATACTTGTACTCAATCCTTGTATGTTTCTATGGCTGTTACAATGTGGGTATCTTGGTCATAAGGTGTTTACCTTATTTGACACATCTGATTTAATTGTCAACTGATAGGTCATCTATTTGAATGATTAACATAACTTGAAAGAAAGGGGAATATGCTTACCTGTCTTTTTTCATACCAATGGTCATATAGCGCTGCACCTGCGTCTGGCAGTGGGATGAAGTACCATCAGTAATAAACTGTTGGCTGATACAGCTCTTCAAAAAAGCAGCAAGTGCTGATAGATGCTTAAAGACTCTTATTCCCTCTTATTAGCCTTTTCAGATATATTGTCAAGTTGCCTCTCAGTTTTATTTTAAGATTTAAGGTTTGATTTAACAGCATGTGAATGAAATTGTAATTTCACTTGCTTTCACTTCCATACAATTTCTGGATATGTGTTTCAATTTTGGACTGACTAACAAGAGCCCCACAGATGATGCAGGCAGGCTGAAGTGATGACTTATCTCTTCAGAAGACTGAACTACTAGTTTCTAAAATCTCAGAATAAGAGGCTTCCAGTATTTGCTTGCCTTTAAACAAGTAGGTACCACTATTGTGAAATACAGCTTTAAATCGCTGTCATTTTTCTTGTAGCCTCAGCTTGTCAGATCTGCTGATAAATTTCTGTTATATATCCTTTGGGACTCCAGCACTGTAAGTACAATACTTGCAGAAGTGTTAAATGCTGCTGGTCTGACTAGGGAATATTCAGATCTGCAGATTTTTCTTGATAGAACCACGATTTTAGCCCTGTGAGAACTTCTGCTATTTCAAATGTATGTCAGCATTTTTAAGATAGTAAATAAGTCAAAAGCTGTGTGCCATGTCTGTGTGGGACCTCTCAGAGAAGGACTGTTCTCCCCCAAGACATCTCCTTACTCACCTAGGCACGCTTTCTCCCTAGATCACATTTTATATCCTATCACAAGCTCACATCTCCTTATTTGAGCATTGTCTTTACTTTAAGCTATTCTTTCACAGGCTGTTTCTCACAACAAATGCGTATCAAGTGTGATTGTCCCCCACTTTGGCCCCCATTCATGGGGACCACTCTCCAATGTTTAAAATTACATATGAGCTTTAAATGTACTACTTTATTTTTATTTTATTTTATTGCCCAAATACAGAGACATTACTTCTTTAAGGATGTTCCCACAGTAGTAAAATAATTGTCACAATTTTCAAATAAAAAAAAATCTCTCCCAAACTTACACTTTAATTTGGCCTTTCTGTATACCCATGGATTTTTTTTTTAAAGATCCAAGAATGAAATATAATGGTTATTTCTGCTTTTTTCCAGATCATTAAGGAACAAGTTAAGTAAGATTTAAGCTAACAGTAGCAGTAAAAACGCTCTACAAGATTTACGTCTCATCATAACTATGTACACTGGTATTTGTCTTCAATGCAGTCCAACAATTTGAAATTCCATACCTCTAAAAAATGGGTACAGAATCCACCCTTGCTGCAGAACAAAAGCTAAGCTTTATATTTAAAAATATCAGATCTTTATAACTTTTTATTTGTTGATATAATTACTCCTATAATGTGGAAATCAGAATGTTGCTTTCAGCCCTGTACATCTTTTTAGGACAACACAGAAAAGCCATCTAAAGCTTTCATTTTGTATAGATATGAAGTGAGAAAAGGAATTGGGAAGTCCTTTCTGTATAAAACATGCAGTTTAGTTTGGTATTCTGTGACTGAAATTGTAGTAACTTGAACATGTTTTTCTGATTTATATGCAAATGACTCAAATTCATGTTCTAAAGCCTTAACAGCAGTATGTCATTTAAATGTACCCATGAGGTACACTATTGTCATTACGTAATACCATATTTTATGCAGTAGTCTGAATACTAAAAGGTAAGATGACCTCCATTAAAAATCTATTCTTGATTCTTGATCTATTTTTCATTGTAAGAAAAGAGTTTTCCCATCCTTATTTAAATTTTTGATGTCACATTCCTTCTATAAAATATTCCTTTCCCCTTAAAGGCAAGATCTTGTCAACAGAGACATTAAAGATGCACCCAAGCTAGAAAAACTTTAGATAAATCAGACTGAAATATTCTAAAACCAGAATTTACCCCTGTCCCCAGAGTTCTTTGAAAGCTTATTGCACTTGCTTTCTGATTTTTTTTGAAATTATTTTCATCTTTTATGTGGGGAATTTTACTATGCTTTTCCTTCCTTCCATATATACCTCTTGCGTTTGATACACAGGTTATTCACTTCTACTGAATACTTCTTTCCATTGCAAACCTACACCACTACACATCACAAAATAATTAGTTACGTTGCTGCAATTGGTCTATAGCATAGCTCTTCACTGTACTGACAGAAAAGTCAGTGTACTGTATTCCCTGTCACTATCTGTCAGTATTCTGCATGCTGTGATTGACTTATTTGGGAGAAAAGTTTTTGAAGAAATACAATTGTGTGAGAGTGTGCGTGCACATGCACATGTAGGAGGCTCTTTTGTCCATAAACCAAGGCTTACAGTAAAGGCATAGTGATTTAAGAAAAATCTTTCAGGTAAAATGTTAAAATGTTCTGTACATCTAAAAATATTCAGTATTTTCCTTGGAGCTGCAGCTATTACATTGAATAGATAGTTTGACTCTTCCAAACTCAGATGACGTGCAACGCTAGATTTGATCTGCTCTCACTTCCAGACAGTTTTATTAAAATACAGTAACTTGTTTCCAACAAAGAAAAAACAAAAATATAGTACTGTTGATTTTATGTGAATATTCTTAATTTGTAGCAGCCTAATCAAGACTAACTGTTAGAATCTTTAAAATATTTTTTACACACATTTTTCACTTGACCATTTAATGCAAATAGTTGTGTTAAATTGTATTCCTAAGCTAGCACGGGATGGTTCAAGTTATCATAGTCAATGAAACAGAATAAAAGGTTATTTAATTTTTTTATTCTGTGTTGGACAACAGTTGTTTATCTGCTTTAAAAGGAGACTGAGTCTCTCAATTTACCCATCCCTAGTCAAGTTCCTAGGTCAAGAAAATACTGCAGTTTCCTACCTCCACTGATATCTCGTAACTTTTTTTTGTTTGTTTGTTTAAATAACCTCACTCAAAACAACACATGTGTTAGTAAAATTCAGTTTCCTGGGAAACCTTGAATTGACCTTAAAGGATTCCTTTTATTCTCTTTTTAAAAATCGGATCACAAAATAAAGCATCCTAATTTTACTTCAATGTGCCCCCTATGTAGTCATCAAGCCTACTGCAAAGTGGATATAATGAACTGCTGCTCATTTTAAACACTGGACAAGCCAGAGTAAAGCTGTTCTCTCTTCTTGTGGATATATATATATATATATATAAATCGTACCAACTTAGATTTGAAAATGTAAACTTCCTCAAATAACACTGATTAAATTATCAAGTCTTCTTGCCAAACATCAGTCTGTAAAATTTACATGCTCCTGGCTGATGGCAGGCCTAAAGCTTACACTTAAATATTGGTTGAAGAAGGGCTGCAATACTAATTTTGGGCTCCAAATACACTCAGACATTTTTAAATCCTGAGGTGTCTATCTGGACCAACCGATTTTTAGTCTACAGGTTTGCCATCGCTATCATTGGCAGAGAGATCTGCCCTTGCTCCATCTTCCCTTCCAGCTGGCTGGGCACCCACCAGCTCCGATCCAAACCCACTGGGTTCCCAACAGAGATTATGGTATTAGCTCAGGCACGCTGCCTTCAGATCAGTGCTGGCATTTGTCGATTTACCATAAAGTCCAGGAGGAGCAAGTGCAGGTCAGTCTCCAAAGAACATACAGATACTCTGTAAGCTGCAAGAAGATGTATGCCTCTGCAAAGGGCCATACTCCCAGTCTGGAAGAAGAAGACAAATTTGAAAGAGAAAAATTCTGAGGATAACAGTGCTCAGTTGAGACTGAGTACCTATTGTCTGCTTTTGCTTATGCATGGATGCATGTACATATTTTGCAATGGAACATCAACATTGAGTTTTGAAAGCAGCTCATCCTGTCCCTCTGGAATATGAAACACTTAAATATTGTGCTTGTATTATTGTCAAGCTGTCAGGCACGATGTTTAGAAGTACGTGCTGCAACCTATATTGTTGCACTTCACTAGTCAAGATGCATCCCTGAGGGGACCACCAAACTGTACTTAAGAAGTGTTATAAATAATAGTGTTTAGTAGATTTCATCAAGGACTTCTTTAAAAGCAACACCACAGCATCTGCTAAAAAGCTTTCTGGGAATATCTAATACTTACAAGACTATTTTGCTACCTTATTATACTTGTATTACACCCATGCAACCCCACTGCTTTTATTTTCAATTAAGTTAAAACTGTATAAAATCCAAGAAAGACAGAAGTGAAATCTAGCCCATAGTATTCATGCAGGACAAACCTTAAACTTCACTCAACATATTGACTGGTGTATTCTGTTGTCAGTTACTACTGAATAATTAAAACAAATAATAGTGAATGCATAGTATTTCCTTGCCAAAATGCTAGAGCATCTTTAATAAAATTGCACAGATAGTTGTGTCTCATTTTTTGAGAAAAATGTGTTTTCTTTATTTTATAATAGTCATCAAGAAGAAAAAAAACCCAACACACAAAAACATACTAAAATGAAAAAAGAAAGCCACATCCAAATTCTGTTCCAGAATAAACTGAAATAAAAGGAAGACTTTATGATCAGTTTACAGTGTGGCTTATTTGCTGGAGTACAAATGCTCCATGGACGTACCGGAGCAAAACATCTGTTAAAATGATTTGCTCCCTCCATCAGTTCCAGATACAGATAGATGTATGACTCTTACATGTGCTCATGCTTGAGGTGGAAATTAATCATAATTTTATGAATTATAAACATCTGCAACAGTAAAAAAGCCAATCTAACTCCGATTTAAACAAAACTAGAGGGCATGTATGCTCTATCCTCTCCTTTGCCTATTTGAAGCTCATTAAGTTAAACCCTTATCTTTAAAAAGAGGACTTGCGGTATTTATTACTTATAATAAGGTCAGGGGCACTGACAGTATGAATAGGCCAGTATAGTGTGTGACATTTATAACAGAGAATTGAAAGTAAAAATAGAAACGGCTCCATGAACCTACTTTCACAGCTGTTTAGCATAATGACTGCACAGTACAGTCCACTACTGCCAAGCTAGCTATGAACAAGGTAGTCTGCAAAACTTGAAGCAACATAGATACATTGGCTCCATGCTTTACCTACTAATTAGATTTGCTTTTCAAAGTTTTTCCAGTAGATCTAATTAGTCCCTATTCTTTTACCTCCAAAGTAAGCCAGTGCGGTTCTCTCTGAGGCCACAGTAGTGTGGACCTCCTGGGAAGGAATACCTGTTGGGTGATCTTGTCCCATCTATCTGCAGTTTTAAGAAGGCTTTACAGTATCAGAGAGACTTTATGCTCAGCCTCTATTTATGCCTTGCTTACACTAAATTATTTGCTAATTACTCAAAATAAAGAGGAACATTATGCAGTGAAGGCATACATAATGTACATCAGTATTATGATACCCATGTCCATCACAGTTCTGCCTTATTGCATGTCTGTTCTGTGCACTGGAATAAAATGAACCACGTACATGAAACCACGTTGAAATAATGCTAACACAAATAATTTTGTGAGTTATGCAATAACTCACAAATAATAACTCACTCAATAACTGTTATGCAACTCTGTTGTTAGTGGTTTTTTTAAATGTTTTTTCAGGTTTTTGGGGGGAGGAGAAATGGGAGTTATATCAAAAGAAAGTTGTTTATTTTTTCCAATCAAAATTTCTCAAGACATCATTATTTTTTAACTTAGGGTCACATATTGGTTTGTACAATTTCTTCATTAAAAGTAAGCACATATGGCCTTGAAAGTAGTACAGAATTTAGTGATGTCACTTATAATGGAGCAATTTAGCCACTGAATTAAATCATGGTGCTAACTGATGGATTGGCACATCATTTCATTTTAAACAATTTGTGAAACCCTAGAATTATTTTTATTTTTCATCTTTTCTACCAATTCATATCCTCTTAATATTTATTAGGTATTTAGTAGAGAATGAAATTATAGAGAAAAAAATGATTACTTACAGCATAATTTCTGGTTTGGTAACATCTCCTCTACTGCCACTACTAGATTATTGCATTATTTGGTTTTGAATGCATTCTCTATCATCTCTTATCTGTTTTAAGATTGTCTCTCATTCAGCCTGACCTTGGATGCAGCCAAGTGGCAAAAAATAAAATAAAGTGAAAAAGCTAGGGGAAGCAAGGGGAATAGACAAGGAGGAAAATAAATAAGCAAAACTGGTTTATATTTTTTTTCTTTTCCTTTTATAAAAAATGCTGCACTATAATTTACAGCATCCATAAATGATCCTCCTGTAATTATTTACATCTCACCACTGATCATTTAAATAATCTATAACCAAGGCCAGTTTTAACATGTAGCAAAACAGTCTAAGGCTTTTAGTCATCAAATGTTTATTTGCCCTTTAAAAAGAAATTGTATGTTGCGCCCTGGAAAAACAGTTTATGTTGTTTTATTTTTTTTTTTACTTCAAGCTGTTTTATTTAACAAAGTGGACTTTAGAAGGTTGGAAACAAAAGGAAAACTGGAACATTCAACTTACCGATACTTACTTTAACTTTGGTCTTACTCTAATTACACATTTCATGTTATTTTTAGTGGCATAAAAGGGTAATTAAGCTTATTTCTGAGATAGCTGCAATACCACACTGCATAAAGGACTCAGGAGAAAGGCAGAAACTGCAGGAGCAAAACCACTTAGAAAATTATATATAAGGTAAAGAGACTTTGGCATCTGCCCTCTTTTAGGTGAGTAGCCTCCCCACATGGCATAAAGGGATGTCAGCCAGTATGTTAGCCTGGGGCAGAAGTGAACAAGTTAAATGGTAACCTACTCACTGAGAAAACACTGAACCTGCCAGGTCCGTGAATTCTTGTTCTCTCCAAGAGCTGAGCACCTGGAGTGGGTGGCATGGAGGCATTTCCCACCCCAAGTACAGGAACCGTCACTCTTACCCCGCGCTAGGAGGTAGCAGCAATAGCATATTGTTGATGTATCTATTGGGCAACTGGAAACACCAGCCATGCGTCAATCATTAAATCAGAGTGATTTGGTTATCTGTGGGATTTATGGTGGTTTTGTGAAAGGCATAGGAGAGCTTTATATTCAGTATTAGTACATAAAGCTTTCAGATATTTTACATATTTGAAACACATGGAACATATAGTTGGTTTTGTGATAAAAGAAAAGAATGCA
Organism: Nipponia nippon; assembly: GCF_047370975.1. Lineage (NCBI taxonomy): Eukaryota > Metazoa > Chordata > Aves > Pelecaniformes > Threskiornithidae > Nipponia > Nipponia nippon. Next base: position 32,003,513 of record NW_028262380.1, read on the forward strand.
AGTACCATTAAAGCAAGTCCTTTCCTGATTGTGGAATTATTTTTTTTTAATAAAGAATTTAAATCTAACTGTATTTTAAAAATCGACTGAATAATTTTTAGAAAGAGGCCGTAAATTACTGAAATTGAGTTGTTTTCACATTTCTCTATGCCCTTGTAGATACCACAATGCTTCAGTAACCTCAAAAATAAACATTACTTATCTACTTCACTGCAAAGAAGAACTGGAAAACTGACAGGTTATCCAGTGCATAAGCAATGAAGCAACAAGTACAAAACCAGCTGCTCAAGACTATTTTACATATAGCACTTGTAGTTGCATTAGGTACTGTATGCAAGTGTTTAATTTAACATTACCTACTTTGAAAACTAGAACACAGCTTCATTTTCACTATCCTGTTTTTTGGCAGCTTCATATTATTACCTTTCAAATCTCAAGGCAATCTACATGTGAAGCATTATATTTTTGACACGTAATTATTGTGCTATAACTAACAAAATAAGTTGGCGCTCTCATTGTTTTAAGAATAATATGGAACAACAACCAGCACTTCCTGCTGATAAAAAAAAAAAAAAAAGAGATTACCTTTACTGCATTCTGTCATTTCCAGACAGAACAAGTGCTATATTTTAGAAATGGCAGTTACCTGATGCTTTATACACCATGTTATCAGCTTTAGTAGAACTCAGTGTTTAAAGTGACAAAATATTACTGTTGTTACCTTAACACAACAACTCTGAGAAAGTAAGCTTCATTGACAAAAATTTTATAACTGTGGATCTGAATTCACTCTGCTTAAGAAAAAACCAAAACCTACAGTTGATTCAACTATGAATCTGCCTAAGTGCACTTGCAGCAATTGATACATGAAATTTAGTTCAGCAGGGACTACCAGTGCATAAAGTACGTTAACACTCAATAAAAAAATGCATATATATGTATGATCATGTGCAATACCTGATTTCCATCTGTGAGAAACATGAATTCAGAATAGAGCTATATGGAGAATGGTTAGTTATACGATATTGGAAATTAAATAAAAGTAGGGTCTGTAACAGTGTCTTGTTTAGCCTAGTAAAACTCAAAATAAGAGGGAAATTAAAGAAGTAAGTCAGAAGAAATATTCATGCTTAGCCAACAGCATAAGCACGGAAGCAAATAAAAATAAAATAAAAATAAAAAAAGATGCTGGAAAATGGAAAAGTGAGTTGGTTTCTGATGCAGCTATTCAACAGAGGTAATGAGAAAACCAACACAAAATAACGGCATTTTTAAACAAAAGTTTTAAGCTAACCTTGATTTTTTAGTGAGAGGGATGATGAAATATGACTACCTGTATACCTAGGAAACTGGGTTCTATAACCAAGATGTCCTTTACCGTTCTGTTCCTGTAATCTGAACTTCCATTTCGTATTTGCAAATTTATTTGTGAATTTTACATATGGTAAAGGACAGTAACATTTAGCCATAGTCTATCTTGATGTAGCAGAGAGATTCACCTTTTTGAGTTATAAAAGTATATGCTTAATCTCCAGATGTTTTCACATGAAATACCTAGTCCTGGACAAATTCCTTGATGAGTAGTAAGAGCACCCATTGTTTTCAGTCATAGGTTATCTTGTCCGCTGTCTGTGATACCAGATTGTTTCTGTGGCAACTGCAGCAATTGCTTACTGGGGGTGGGATGGGTGGGGAAAGTACTTAGTACATATTCATATGATTTGAATGCAGTGTGGCGATAAGCAACCAGCTCTCTGCATATATGAACACAGGAGGACCTCTGCTGCAGAACATAATGGTATGGGTTTTGATCATTGATTATTTACCTGCACTGTGACACAATTAAGTTTTATGCATAATGTACCTGAGATGCAAATTCAAAGAAAATATATGAACAAAAGTGTTCTAAATACCAGTTAAAAACTTATGCTTCATATAAATAAATCTTAATATAAATAAATGTCCTTAAAAATACTTTATGCCCTTTGACATTTGGACATAAATATTTGCTGCTTACTTCACTAAGTGTATTGATATGCCAACATATAGAAAATACTAAAAAACTATTTACAAGCTCACCAAGTGCCATTGTAGCTTTTTTTTTTAAAAAAAAAAAAACCCCAATGTACAGACTGTAGATTGGAAGTGGAAGATATATATGAAGACAGCATTTTGACATTTTTTACCTTATACAAGCCTGCTTTGTCAAAATCCAGATTACCTAGAGCTGCAAAAAGCTGAATTTCAAAAGCTGGTTTTAGTTTATTATATCCAGGTATCCTGAACAGTTGTAGGTTTTGATTGAAATGAGAATTTTGAGTGGCATTCTGAAAAACTAGGCTGCTTATTTAGATGCTCAAGAATAGATTTTCTTTATAAATGTCCATTTACTTATTTAACATCTAACTACTAAATGGCTTTAAATATGTGTAAGGATATCTTTTCATTTTCAGGGTACTAAATTGAACTTAAAACCAGGAAATTTATTTTAGGCCTGCATAGATCACTGTGCAAATCCATGGGCTTCCTCTAAAACTTAGGATCTTAATCTCTCCTCAGAAGCAAATATTTTTAAATTGATAAACTATTTTTCCAGGCACACAGAAGATTAAACTAATTTATAGAGACAATTTTAAGATGTAAAGAAAAGCATATGCCATAGGAATTTTTCAGATGGGAAAGGTGCCTAACCCTTGGACATCAAAGATTGCTTACATGAATCTTGAACATTACTGACAAGACATTTTCTTTCTACTTTCACTTTAGTTTTCGGTGAAATATTCTCAGGCTCTTTCTGCAGTCTTTAAATAGGTGGCTCTTCATGGCTACTATCATTTTGTTCCACCACAAAAAATATAAAATTCAATTATTAGTGTTATTGTCTAGCTACTCCAGTTTTGCATAAAACTTAATAGTATCAGCTCAACGTTACTAAAGTGAGAAATACCAGTAAAAAACAAGGCATTAGTGTTGAAAGAGGAAATACAAGACTGGAGCCAGTTTATTAGGGGATGTACTCAAGGGTCTAAATAGGGAACACACCATAATTTAATTGATGACTTCTAACAAAGGTTTGAGCACCAAATCAGTGACATTGTGCTAACAGTGACAGCATAATATTTGGGAGTCATTATGATCTGAGGGAAGGAATAAAATATGCAGAGAACACTGGATTGCTTTGAATAACAAAAATAAAAATAAAATAAAATTCAATAAGTTGGAAATAATGTGTTTAAGAAATAATGTGCAAAGGAATTCTGCCAGCAGACACCGTTTCATCAGCTGAAAACAGCAAAGGAGAAAGAGATACGCATATTATTTCTGTGAGTCAGTTTGAGCTGTGACATTTATTTGGGCTTTGGCTTTGGTTTCGCTACAAAGCAACTGTGTACAGGCAAAGAACAGACAGTTTCAATGTTGTGACAGTAAAGTACAAAGGAACATTTGTTACCTACAGAAAGGTTTTGATTACTAGTGCTGTTTCAGAGGGGATACAGCTCCAGTAATTTTTCTGTAGTACTAATTGAAGACTGCTGTGTCAGTCTTCTGTACTGTGTCAAGTCTGAGATTATGATTTGCAGCTTTCAAATATCTTAAGATTGTTCATCAAGAAAAATATATCTGGTTATGCGTTATATTTAATACCACTGAGAGACTTCATACTTGGTTTTCCTCTTAGAAGTTATCTATACTTCTTCCTTTTTCAGAGACTTTCTCTACCTGTATTTTCAACTCTTTTCTTGCAAATTTAACATAAATGCATAAAATATATTTTGGGTGGATAGTAGTGTGATTAGAAACATAGGGCTGGAAAGTAATTCCCAGCTCATTAGGAACAGCATTTTCAATACGGTACAAAAAGTGTTCAAGCTCATTTAAAAATTATTCAATTTCTTTGGTGATGTAACTCATATTCAGGGCTGTGTAATCAATTGCTCTGCTGTGATAGTTACAAACGTTCTGTTTCCAACCTATTTCCAACCTTCTTGACCAGACTGATATCATCAAGACAACAACAACAACAAAAAAAAAGAGGTGGTAAGAAAAATTATTTATCCTCACAGCTGGTTTAAGATTTAAGCCTAAAGTGAAGACCAACATTTTCCAGCGTTATTCTTGAACATATGTGGGAACACAGCAAAATTGAGAATCCAGGCAAGGATTCAGACAAGTAATGCCACTTCATGAGTTACTTCTCATGATTTCACAGTAATGTATCAATTTATTGTGTAGTGCCTGTTATCTTTGGGCTTGTTTTGCAGTGTCTATAGAGTATTCTCATGACTGCTAGAGCTAGGACATCTTCTGGAATGCAGAGAAGAAAATTAATGCACCAAAGCACCATGTCCTAAGGCAATACTTTAGTGCATGCATGAGACATGTTGTATGATGTCTACAAGGCAGAAGTTTTCAACTACGTCATCATAGTGTAGTTGCATTTCATGTTTTCATTAACAGAAGTTTTTTTGAATGACTGTTCCCACTGACTACACATTCTTTAGCTTTCTGAATGTTTAGGGAAATATGATTCCATTACAATACTAAAACTAAATATAAAACATCTAAGAGAAAACTGTTAAGGTTTAGGTATTGAAAAAAAAACATTAGAGTTATGGCAGGACTTAAGTACCTGAGATAGTAAGCCCAGACTAGACTTTTACCTTTTCAGTAACAAAAACAACAGAATCTTCATGTAGCAGGAAGATGATGTGATGACTGTGTTTAGGACTGAAGAACTTTAACTCTTCAGCTAGCTACCATTTAGGATGCCTGAGATCTCATTCTATAGATGCACTCTGAACGTATCTAAAGAACTGAAATAGTGGGACACCTCAGCAGCAGTAGATCCATCAAAAAAAACCAAAAAAAAAAAACCCCAAACACAAAAGTTTTATTGTTACCAGTGTGATGTTCCTTTTTTGTTTTAGATTAAGTAATTTTGGGATAAATTTACAAATATTCTGGAACATGCAGATAAAAAAACCCTACTCTCTCTTGAGTAAAACCCCAAATCTCTATAGAATTAATCTTTCTCTCCTCTCTTTTATCAGAGGTAGGGAAACTTGATTTTTTTTTTGGGGGGGGGGAATGGAGAGATGTGGCGATAACTTAATTTTTAAAATATATAATCTTGCTTGTAAATAAACTTTTATATCCCAGACTCTAGTATTATGCAAATTCTGGAAGAGAGAAAGAAATTTTTCATCTCAGCAGCCACAAAACAAGGTATTTTATGCATATAGAACTTCAATGTAGGAGGAGAAGAGGGTGGGTAAAATACAGTTTCTACCTCATATTATAAAAATTCTTGCAGCTATCTTGGAGAATGAAAAATTTCATTGCTGTATACAAAATGATTATAATGAGCTTCTTGTGTGTTGCATAAATCAGTTAACTGTGAGTTCTATGATGTGCTAAAAATGAATAACCTTGCATTATTTTGCTTGAAACATATATATCTGATGCCATATATATAACCCCGTTATTTTTTTGTGGCTAGACACATACTTTGTTATGTTGATTTAAGTTAAAGAAAGATCCATTTCAGAATTTGGCAATATAGATGTAGGCTGTTCTTTGCAATACTTACATATTTTCAAATACAAATAAGTCTGAACAATAAATGCCTGCAAGACTATGACAGCTCCTGATTTAAATCAAGGTGCAAGATGAAAGTCATAAACCAAGTGAAATATTGAGTTGTCTGAGCTTTTTACTGCTAGGATGTTAATAACCTTTCATTTTTAGTGCCTTTTTGCTTGAAATATTTATCTTCCTGTTTTCACTTCGTAATGTTTACAGCCTTAAAGTTTTTTGTTGTTGTTCTTGGTTTTTTTTTTTTATATGTTGTCAGTGTGGAGAAGGGATTGTTTCTCTGATTACGAAGACACAAAGTGAACTATGAACATAGTAAGACTTCACCTTATGAAGCCTACTGACAGTGGGAAGTAAAATTTAATTTAGCGGTATTTTATCCCTTTGCAAGAGGAAAATATGTTCTAAAACTAACAGCAACATAATTCGTATAATATGGTTTGGTTAATGAAAGGATTTGACCCAAAACAGCTAGAGAAAATTTCATTTTCTAATGAAATTAGGAAGGATTAGCTGCAAAGTTTCTATACTAATTGAAGTAATGGTTTCAAAGTGTGGGAGCTCAATTAGTCTGGTTTCAAGTCAAGGATAGTAGAAAACTTGAAACAGTAATCATAACAAAACTTAGGTATTGCAGGTTAGGACTGCTGGCTGTGAGAGCAAGAATGGTGAATTTTCAGTGTGTATTACTTACCTAAGGAAATAAGTATTAATATGGAGTCAAAAGTGCAGAGGTCAAGCACTCAGGGACAACCAGAATTTCTGCTGTGAATGGAGCTACTCCAATGGAAAGATAAAGAAAGATATGTGTATCTTAGTCAAAGAGCATCTTTGAGACATTTACAGGAGTTAGATGAGAAAGACATAATTGACTAAGGCAAAATAGATGCATACAATAAAGGATACAATTTCAGGTAGCAGAACTATGTGATCTAGATTTAGAAAAAGATAAAAAACATTTTTTTTAATAGATGATCTGTCTCAGAATAGAAGGCTAAAGTATACTTATTTTTGTTTTCCCAGTAAAATTAAGATCAAGAGGGAAGACGACAACCTAAAGATATGTATTCTTTAAAGATATAGTGTTAAGTACTAGAGTAGGGGAAATGCTATTTAAATTCAGAGATAATCTTAACATAGAAAAAATCATTATGTTTTGGCAAAGAGTACTTATGGAAAGAAGATATTAGCTGTCACAAAGTGGTCAAGAAATTTCTAAGACAGCTTTGATTATTATAAATATTTTCAAACACCTGAACTGGACAGAGCTAAGAGTCATTATTTTCATTAAGTACTAGCATTATATTGTCTAAGGGGATAGAAAACTAGATCTGACTATTCAAGGGGTCCCTTCCGAGTCCTAAGAAACTCTTGGACCACTAAGCTCACCCTTTCTATTTGACAACCAAATGATATAACTCAGTTCATGTGTTTATGAAGACCTGTGTTGAAATCAGGAATAAAGCCAGCAGAAACACACAGAAACTCCTGTACTGTCACCGGTTTTACATTTAGTTCAAGGTTATGCTGACGACATCCACATAGGCAAATCTTCAGGGAACAGGCAGCTCATATTGTTTATATTGCAGACATTGTGGCTTGGGACTTAAAAATGGATATCCTGGGACCTTCTTTTGCTGTTTCATACCCTGCCTTTATCAACAGTTACAAAAGCATATGAGCTGCTGTATAATCAAAAACACAGACTACGTGAATTAGTGATAACTGTCCAATTCCTATAATTACAGAAACTTCCATATTTAAGAATAAAGTAACTCTGTTTCCAGGGTGGAAAGAAAAGTGTTTACCCAGTGACCACTTTTGGAGTTTAAAAGAACTATACCGTCAAGATGTTTTTTGAGTTTGCTACTCCATCAAGTTATTTCAATTTATAAAAAATTCTAGACACACTTTTTTGAAAAGAAATCATTATATCAGAAAAAATTATATTCCTGTGCTTTTATGAAAAAGTATTTTCCTGGAAAGGACTTGTACATTTTTGGGAATTAGCAAGAGAATTAAAGTTATATACTCTGTAATAAATATTTTCTTAAGCATCTACCTCAAGATGTTGTATAAAAAGTGCTTCATTACCACTATGGAAGCAATGACAAGGATTTACTCTGTTGTTAGACTGCCATTTTTTTTCTGTATATAGTGTGGTAAGTGTACACCTGATGTTTGGGAAAGAATTGTTCGGTAATATATTGAATAAAATACTTCAGTGTCATGTATTTGCTCTCTTGTGGGTGTAAGAAAGACAAACATTTCACTATAAATAAAAGCATATGGAAGCACAGACTTAATCATTTAAAGTCTAAAAAGTTCTTCTCATGAACTGCTGTGCTTCACTTTGGGATAGCAAATCTACATTGTATGTTTTTGTTTTCTTCAACACAACACAACACATGTCCCACACTTGGAGAACTAGAGCATAACAAAACCAACTTCATTATAATCCAGAGTCACAAAGTACACTTACATGTCAACGTCTCTTTTGAAACAGACTTCAGTAGAGACATAACCTTCTTTCCAACAGATAATAGGATTCAAGTAGTCAATAATATGGAAGACCAAGACTTTTTAAGCCCATTTATACATCTGTTGGAAGGAAGGAGAGGTGTAAACACATCGTAGATGAGTTTCGTAGATGTGTCTGAACTTCTTCATATTTAATGCTTAGTCAAGGAAAACTTTGTATTCTGCAACTCAGGAATACAAGCACAAGCTGTTATATGGACAGACACTTTAGCTAATCCCTTAGCAATTCTAGTTCCTGTTACTCCCTCCTGCTTCCCTTTGATGTTGATATGTGAGTTTTAATTCTCTTAGGCTGGAATTATGACACAATCCAGTCTTTTACTATCCAAGATGCTTGATTTCAGGTGGCAAAGCATTCAAGTGACAGCTCTAATCAGACCCAAGAATAAAGGTGGATTAACTAGTTTCCAGACAGAGTAATTTACACCTATACAGCAAAGACTTTCAGTCTTTCATCTACTCACATATATTATCTGCTAGTGAGGGAGACTTATTCTATAACAATTTCAGTAATAAATCATACGAGTACAAAAATAAGTATCCTATCACTATGAATAAAAAAATATATGCAGAATATCACAGATAAAGAGAAAGTAAGGAGCGAGTAATTGAAGGAAGGTCAAAGAGGTAGAAATGAGCATCATTTTGTTTATATCTGATTCATCTTGCTTACCTTTTGTTACACTCCCCTCGCAACAAGCTTGTACACTACACCATTTTGCTTGATGTATATATACATATTTTCAAATACAGATTGCATTGTGGTTTTTGTCTAGTTTAAGAGATCCTAGGAAGCTTAACTTTTAAGTATAAAGGGATTTTTTTGTTGGCTTTTTTGCTACTTTTGGTTTTTTATGTGTTTGTTTGGTTGGTTTTTTAACAGATAGTAGTTCCCCAAAGCTTAGGGGAAGTTCAGCATTATCTGACAAGGAATCCCAGCAATGCCTTTCAATAGCCTTCAGGAATAAACCACTCCTATCCTCTTCTTTTCTTCCATATTTTTTGTAGCTTCTTTGAAAGTTTTATCTGAATTTTCTACTTTTAATGTACGTCTTATGCGTTAGAATCTATTACAACTTTTTTTTGGACCAAGCTCTTCAAGAAATATCTTTGCACCAAAGTTTTCCACAGAACGGCACTGATTTCAATGAAATTCTGTTTTTCAGAGTGACAATTTTCTGGTCTGTAGAAAGCTTCTTTCCAGCAGTGTCAGTAACATCAGTCATTTATTTAAATACCGTCAAAGTAGGAGCTTCAGAAGAATTATCTGTAGTCCTTCAGCTGCTAACCTAGGAATGCAAATCCTCATCTGGAAAATGGAGACATAAATTACAGACTCTTGTCTAAACCAGACAGAGAAAGAACTTCAATTTCACTCTGCCATATTCCAGATGAATACCATAACTTAGTAGTAGTAATTATATTCAATGGAGCTATTTGTTTTCTGTTTTCCACAGGATCAATGCAAAAGTCTTGGTCTTTGCTCTCATGTGAAAGGATAAAAATACTTAAGTCTCCTTAGCTTTCCTTCCAAGGTCTATGGGCCTTAATGATCTCACACAGCACAGTGGCTTCTTTAGAAGGAACACAAGAGCACAGAAAAGTTATGACTCCTTTGCCACAAGCCCTAAGGATGGAGGAACAAGTGCCATACTAGCCGTCCTTGCTCTGACAGCATAGTAGTTTCGTTTCCTTTCTAGGAAGCATTTTGACTGTTGACACAGCACCAGCAGTGTATGTGCCTACCTGACAGCTATAGTTTGGTCCATAAATGAATAGTATTTTCCAGCTACATCTAACTTTTCACAGGATTTTGTATACTTATGGGAAAAGAAGTTTATATACCCAAATAATAATTTACATTTGATGATAGATGACATATTCTAATATGTCTATAAAACAAGGAAAAAACAGGAATAAGTCTAGTAGACAAGAGCTAAGGCTTGGTAACAATGACAACTACTATGACATTCAGAACTGGAATATTCATGCCTCACAATGAGGAGTGTGAGGAATATTTATACCTCACAATAGAGCAAGTAACACTAAAATGGTAGCCCCAGCCCACAAAAGTGACTGTCATCACAGCCTTTTGGTTTTGCAGGTAAACACACCTTCCTATGGCTTTATTTTAGTTTACATTTTAGCAGAAATCTAACCAAGATTTATGAGCTGCTAGTTAGACCACTTGTCAGACCTCTAGCTGGAGCATAGTAACTTTATATTCTCTTTTCTACATGGTTATCAATTGTTTTTCTAATATCTTATGTTGAATTCTTTGAAATCAATTCAGAAGAATGCAGTGGGAGTTCAAAAAATTATAGGTTTATGTAAATTTTTATTGTAAGCCAAGTGTCTCCTCAAGTAGTTTTCTCCCCAAGGGATTTTCAGTGCCTGCAAATTTCAGAGGGACTTGACAATTTTGCAGCAATTTATAAAACCTCTCTCAGGAAAATATAAACAAGTGATTTAATTATACTTCATAGCAATCCAGTTGGAATTATTTTATTTGACTTTAATTAATTTAGCTGAATTTAATTTTTTTTTTTTTTTGTGTTCCCCCAAGGTAAATTCAACAGCAACAAATACATAAAAGAATTTGACAGGTTCTGGGAAAGATAATGCTGAAGTTCTGCAGCCCCACTCTTCTCTGGGGTTGGTACCCCCAGCCATAGCACAGCTCCATCAGACACTGCAGATCCTTAGAGAACTTCAGAGCATTGAATTGTCACAAAGAAAATGTATATGGACTTCTTTTTAATGTTAAAACTTCCTAATCAGCAAAGTATTTGCCATATCAATTAGTAATCTTAAATCAGGGTATTTATTGGTTTTCAAAAAGTTTTCACAGTATTCACCAAACCAGTCATCTCAGTGTAAAAGGCTATAATGTTGGTCATGCATCATTTCCCCTTCATAAATTCCCTTCACCTGAGAAGGTTCTGTTGATATGCACAATTTGCCAGGGGAATAGTTTCATCCTCAAGAGAGAAATTAATGACTCCTCCTTTTTCTTTGTTTCTCCCTGTCTGTAAGTATGGCAATGAATGACATTGAGTTGATTGACCAACTGCATTAAAATAAATAACATATCAGAACTTGACCAAGGGCTTGGCTGCTAGTGAACCTGAAATGTTGGTAAGGCTAGTACATGGACAGAGATATTCAAATGTTATTCACTGTTATTTTGAAAGTTTTAGTAGACTAATGCATGGATGAGTCAAACTGACTCAAATTCTTATTGTGGAACACCATTGTTCTTGTCTAGCGTGCTTTGAAGATATTTATCTGGGGAAAATCATAGTTCTATGAGTTATACTGTATTTTTTTTATTACTTCTTAATTATAATGTAGTTTAAATTACAATACAACAATCTGCTAGCAAAAACATTATTTTCTTCACACTGACCCATTAACTTTTTTCTGTTACCATTCCATTTATATCCACCCACTGATCACTGCTCAAGTATTTTTCCTGACAGCGCGTACTTCAGCAAATACAATAAACACATTGTAATAATCTCAAATTAATATTAGTGCTGTCAATCAGTTATATATGTGGATTTCTGCAGTGAAATTAAATTAAAAAGTGTCGTATACAGATAAAAAGCATGCAAGTGAGGGTTTTTTCCATTTTTCATCATGACTCATAGATGCGCTCTGGAAGATGGGATTTTGACAGTATTTGAATCAAAAATACTAACAGACAAAAAATTTTAATGTTATGCAACTAAATATCAGTGTTTCAAAAACTTATTTACTGAAATAGACATTAAACACCAGTGATATAAACCAAACTTCTAGGTAATGCGTTTCCTATAAAACCAACATGCAATGAGTAGCCTATGTCACATTAAATGATCTGACTTCTCCTAAGTGTCCATGTTTCCCATGTAATTATACAAGAGGACTTAAAAGACATTAGAACTATGAATAGTATGTCTCATAATCATTTTAAGTGTCTATTTTCTCTAAGGCCTTTATGAGCGTGATGAAGGACTGATGATCTGAACACAGTATTAACTTAAATTGGATGGAGAGAATGACAAAGCAAAATCTGAAAAGTTACTAAGTTTTTACATGCTTTACTGAGAACAGAACTTGAAGGCAAGAGGTATAAACTAAGGGCACACCTCCTCAGAGAGCCTGAGCTGTCAGAAGTAAATGAGAAAGATAAATTATTCTGCTAGATTAACTTAATCCCCTAATTCACAAATTTGATACTGGTCAGCAATACAATTAATGGTCCTATTTTGACTGAAGCTATTTTTTGAGTAGGACTGTACATCTGACACAGGATCAAGGTTAGAACACAAGATAATTAAAGGGAGCTGATCACAAATACAATGGAGAAAAATAATTATATCCTATAGAGATCCAGTTATGTGACAGTTTATGGACACAAGTTCTAATAGCATATATGGCCAAGTGATGGAATACACTCAAAAGGGCTGTGCACAGTTCAGATGAAGTTTCTTCCAAACATCTGTGCAGCATAGGTCTGGCATATCAGAAGGATATATAATGCAACAGATATTGCTCACAATAAATCCACATCATTGCAAATAGAACCCACAAAGAAACCTTCTTCTTTTTCCACCTGAATGGGCCAGCTTTCATCTACTTTTCAATGATTTAGACAGAATTTCTATAACATGAGAAATCTTACTTTTCTTCTTTTTCTATTTTTTTCTAAATCATATTGACACAAAACATCCTTACAGAGCATGGACACCAAGTTCAGAAGTGCTAGCATACTTTCGATCTATTTTGAGACTTACACTCTTCCCCTTCATTTTTATTTTACATAGATTTTTAGAATTTCCATTTCTTCCAGTCTTTTCTCAGGAAGTCTAAAACCCAAGAACTTTGATTATTCTCAGTTTCTCCTAGACTTTCTCCAGCTGGTTCATGTCTGCCCTGGAAGTGCAGTGCCCTGGACAAAGTATGCTAGCAGAATCCTCACAAATGGTAAAAGAAAAAAAAGGATTATTTGATATAGCTTGCAACAACTCTGATCTACTTTGTCTGTTTTATCCCAGTATGCCTGCTGATTGGAGGGCATTTTTTTTTTCCTCCTCTCTCATATATAATTTCATGTAATCTTCTATTACCTTATCTAGTCTTAATATGGATTTGGGGACAAACTCAAAAAAGTTCATAAAATCCAATCTAATCCAATCCAATCTGTCTCCAGTCAAATTACTGAATCAAATTTTACCAAACCAAACTCTACAAAAATGACATTTTATTGCAGGAAAAAACAAAACAGACCAAAACCAAACAAGTATTGGAAGCTAATTTTCTATTGGTCTTTGTTTATTTATTTATTTTTTCTTTCTTTAAAAATAAGTTTTCCAGAGAAACTGGAATCCCTCAATTGTGGAAGGATCTATTTTATCCCTTCAATTTAATGGTACTAAAACAGAGTATCTTTTTATTCTGCTATGCCTACTTAGTCAGAATCAAATCCAATTATATGTTAAAATTAATTAATCACTTCTTAAAGATATACACAAAGCAATACAAAATTATGGAGAGACATTATGACGTCTAGCTGATATTATGTAAAGTTCTGCAGAGTTCCTTATTCTTGTAAAGCTGGTGTGTCACACCATGTTGTTTTCAGTAATTTTGGTGATATAGATAACAGCAGTTAATTTACAGTATTGGCAAGAGCTAAGTTCAAAGTGTTAATGACACTATTGGGAAAGAGGAAAAATAAAAATATATGTTGAAAGATATATTGTCAAAAAAGACATATTTTCAATATTTTCTATTTGAATATAAATATAGCTTCGGTCTTTTATGAAGGACAGCACACAAAAATTGTTTCAGAATCAGTTTATTGTTTCTGCAAATTATAAGAGGCAGAAGCAAGCCAACAGCAAAGCCTTGAAAGATATTATGAAAATTAATGGTTTGTTGAAGAAAGGTGCCTTGGGAGCTGAAAGAAAAAACAAAAGTATAAAAAAAGACAGCAGGATATTGTACTGCTATGGAAGTTACTGCATTCCTATGATGCTGGCATTGTTGCTGTGTCAACAGTTAATGTGGGATCTCAAAGCCACCAAAATGAAGATTTTTTGTTGTTGTTGTTGTACCTGACCTTTACAGCATTTTGGAATTAAATTCAACTGTGACCAAAACTTGTCTTGAATGTCTGCTTTCAGCATGGAAAAGAAAAGCTTTGCTGGTCACTGAAACTGTCACTGCCTCAGTCTTGCCATCCAAGATATTAAGTTAAATGAAGCATGTATATCCTTCCAAAGCACTTAGAAATCTACTAAAAGTAAAAAAAGCTTTATGAAAAAGCAGCACTGCTACGCAAATATTATCAACTAAACACATATAGGTATATTTTTTCCTTCCAAGAACAAGCACCCAGCTCATTGAAGTACCTACATTGCTAGGTGATGTGTATAAAGTTTGAGTGTCTGTATGTACTTCCAGTTTGCAATAACTTTGCTTAGCCCCTACTACTCTTTGCTAGGAACTTGAGGCTGTCCAATTGCTCAGTCCTCAAAGGTGACTCCATCCAGGCCTCATATATTTCCTTTTCAAACAGTCTGAATGCCCTCTAAGGCAAATAGTACTCCTAAAAGTCATGATGTGTTACATTACTGGGTTAGGTTATTTTTGGAAGTCAGAAATGGAACAAAAAAAAAAAAAAAAAAAAAGGAATTCTAACATTTCTATTTAAACCTGCAGGAGCTCTGAATGTATGCTTTGCTTTTTTCGGCTTTCAGAAATTATCACTGAATGGCCCATTGGTTGGGATAACCAGTACCTGTATGAGTACCAATGTTTACTGCTGTCCTTCGGATGAACCCTTGCTGTGTCTCCAGAATACCAGTGTGTTTGGGGATGTGCCTCATATCCCATAGCTGTTTGTAGCTATGAGGCTCTGCGATCCCTGGGGCTTCTAACACTTCTTGTGGTTTTCCCTGATGGACAAAGGGCTTCTCCCAAACACAACTACCTGATTCAGAAACAGAGCACACAATGACATAACCAAAACTCCAAAGGGAAGAGTTGTATTAATCCAGACCATCCTCCAGGTGGAGAAGGTATCACTAAAAGCCAGTTAAAGATCTTGTTTGTCTGTTTTGGGTTTTTTGTTGTTTTGCTTGCTTTTTAATAGGAATACATGAAAGACTGTCTTGCACCAGGTAAAATCCTGACTTCTAATGCCAGTGAAGACAAATAATTAATCTCTATTGGAGTAATGATCTTGTAACCAAACACCTCTTCTGTAAGCAACGTTTCACCCGTCCTCAAAATGTGTCTGTGCACACAATTTCATGAATATTTCATATTTGTCTTTTTGATAACATATTAAAAAAGCATCTGAACTGTATATAGAAATTTCATGTGAATAAAAACCATTATATTGCGGTTAGCAGAGATCCCAGTTGTACATGTTTAATAATTTGTCTATACCTTGTCAGACAAATGCCATTGCAATGTTATTTAATTGTTGATGTATCCCATAATTGAGCTTCAGTGATAGCCTGACATATTTTACAGTATTTATGACTCAAAAAATCTTGGTTATGATTCAAGTTATGAAAATTTTTCCAATAAAACAATTTAACTTTCTTTTAAGAAAAT
The DNA here is from genome assembly GCF_047370975.1 of Nipponia nippon. Classification (NCBI taxonomy): domain Eukaryota; kingdom Metazoa; phylum Chordata; class Aves; order Pelecaniformes; family Threskiornithidae; genus Nipponia; species Nipponia nippon. Next base: position 32,019,263 of record NW_028262380.1, read on the forward strand.
AATTTGTAGCTGTACATTTTTTTTGTTTTTACACTTTGAAGTTTAAAAGATATCAAGAAAACAATGACATAAGATTACAAATTACACACAAAAGATCTTTTTCAATTTTAAACAGATGTTACTAGGATGAGCAAAAATGTAGCAGTGATTGTGCATGTACATGATGCAACAAAATTTCTTGTATACATAGTTTACAGGTCAATTTGTGCTATAAGCCCCCTGATAGCAAGAAATGAAGAGATAAACAGTTCTAATTCAAGAAATCAAAATATTTTACTCTCACTGTACTATGATTTGACAATACTAAAACACCTGTCACCCACTCTTTGCATTAACATGAAAGTCAGAGATAATTTCATTTGCATGGAATTTATCTCATTTTCATGTTCACTTACTTACTGCTTGTGCTGTGTATTAATAAATGCTAACACAGCCAAAACTACTTTTGTCTTGGAAAGGTAGATGAAAAAATGCAGCGTTTGTGTTTTGAATTTTCACAGTAGTAACTTGAAAATTAGCTAACACCAAAATCTACTTCAAAACTAGAAGTTTTATAGAAGATTTCTGTGTAATTGCCTGGATGTTTTTGGTTTTAATATCCTTAAATAAACCTTTTATATTTTCTCCTGAAGACTGTGCAATATTTCAGAATTTCAAAGATTACTTTTTAATCTCTCTTCAACAAAAATAGTCCTTGTACCAGTATACCCAACACCTCAGTCTTTGTTCCAACTAAGTAACTATTGGACTCTTAATTAATTTGCCAGGTAGAACAGGCAATCAAGAGTAACAAGCTACAGAAGAAACAACTTAGCTGATCTCTGTGAGTAACCTAGGTCTCCCCTGGGGAAGGAGACAGGGGCAGAGAGCAAGGTATGATGAAATGAATACCCCCAAAATAAGAATAATGGAATATGAAGCACTAATGGCACCATCACATTAAGAAGTCATCAAAGCAGCCGGTAGCCTAAATTCACTCACAGCTCAATGTAGTAGAGCTGATTTAGCTTCTTGACAATTCCTTATTACTGTGGGGCTAGAGTAACAGCACCATCTTTCTTTTCACCATCTTATACCAAATTTTAAACATAATGAGAAAAGAAAATCAGATACAAACTGTAGCATTGTTTCCTATTCTTTCACCAAAACACAAAAGAAAGCTGCCAATTTCAAACAGCAGAGGGTACGGTCCTGTGAGAGACCCAGCACCTTGCAGGAGATGCTGAGCACGTTCAACCAACACTGGAAGATGCTCAGTACCTTGTAGACAAGGCTAGCAAATGGTAACCCTATGTATAGTGTAGGAAGGCTGCTGTATTTCCATTACCTTCCTCCCCTACCCCATCCTCTCTGAAAAATTACTGCCTATGTATTTAATAACAAAGTCAAAAACCACACATTTTCAACGTTCATGAGGAAAAAGAACGAACTTGTTACACTTGGCTAAGTAAAATAGAAATACTGAAAGTACTTCAAAACCACTCACTAAGAATAAATAAATGATATGCTACATCTCTACACCACAGCATTGTTCTGTTCACCACAGATTTTAAAGTGTGTTACAAGGATGGTAATATGGCAGATTGCATACTGGGCACCATACAGTATTTGATATTTCAATGAAAATCTTAAAACAAACCCGAACAGCTATCTGTAGAACACATACAGCAGTGATTTTCCTTTTTTGTAAATTTCTAGTGGCTATGTATTATTGTGTTTGGACCCACTTAGGTACCTAAAAGAAAATGTGTTTTGTTTTGTTTTTTTTCCTGTGTCTAGTAATGTCATAGTATGTGCACCTGTAATTACTTCACTTTCTTTCACAAAGATTTAAATACAGAGATGGTATTTAGGGATTACGATAATTTCTTTAATTTTCAGAAGAAACAAGTTTCGCAACATTTGCTGCAGTATTTGAAACAAATATTGAAGTGCTATTTAAAAAAAAAAAAAAACAAACATATTTGGAAAGAATATTACCATGTTTTAGAGCTATTTCTCAGATCCTTGTAAAGCAACATTCCTCAGTCTGAAAGGTCACAACTACAAATAAATCAAGACTGTCAACAGCTAGAGCATCATGCTGATTAAAGAAATAAAACAATTTATGGAGTTATACTTCTCACAACAAACCTTTGTCAGGCTGTCATCTATCTGACTTCAAACACTTCTTTGTAGAACATCATTTTACTTTGCTTCTGTTGTGAAATTACCTTTAAATGTCCATTATGAACTTTCCAGTTATTGAAAAAAATAAATCAAGTTTGGGGCGTCTTTGAGATACTCTATCATGTTCATTATTCATGTATTTTACTGCCAGTTCAACACTAAAGTTCCAGGCAAAAACAAACAGTGTTGCTGTTTTAGTAACCGATATAAGCATGAATAGTTGCTAGATGGTACAAAATGTTTATAACTGAAATTTTGTTTCCAGTGTTCCTCAGAGAGAGGCTGTCAGAAAAAAAAAACTGGCTATGAACCATGCTAATAAATCAAGATTTCTTACTATTTTTCCAGCTTATGCATGAGCATAACACAAATGTTCTTGGTTTCTTAGCTTCTAATACTTGTCTTCCTCCCATCTGTCTTTACTTCTAAGTATGAATTTAGGTTTTTCTATAAAAGGAAATTTTATTACTAAAATTTTCTATTCATTACTAAAATGTCCATTCTATTTTCACGAATAAAAAGTGACAGTAATGCATGAGTTCTGCTTAACAAGATAATTATAAACTTACTTCTCTAATGTGGTTTTTCTCATGGTCATTCTAAAAATTGTATTTTTAGTAGTGCTTCCCTTCCTGAAGACAGAATTTATTCTAAAGTTTTTTCACTGACTGTGATGTAGGTTTTTATGATAAATCACACTACATATTTTGGTATGTTATCATTAAAGCGATTATTCAAGGTAGTTCACAGTCAGAATGAATAGATGCTTTCAGGATTTAGATTTAAATGAAATCTAAAACTCCATTCTCTGAAAACCATATGAAACCTTTTCAATTTTCAACACTTTCTCAGTCTTTCATAGTTAAGTTGATCAGTAACAAAGTCATGCTTCAGTGTAGGTGATCTAGTTTTAATGTTCTAAGCAAAGTTCAGTCCTGCTGTAAGTAGATACAACCCATTAAAGTTAATGAATTTCTACTTGTGTTGACTATAACTACAGTGGCATTTGTTATGCTGAGATCTAATTCTTTTTGTTGGAGTACAATTTTACTACATCTTAAGAGGTGACATTATTGAGTCTTTCAGACAGGATAATTGGAAATCCTTTAGAAAGCCCTTCACATTATGCTCCACATAAAAGTTCTTGTTTGTGTTTTAATTTTATAGCAATGAGCACTTATGGTGTGAACATGTTTTGCAAAATTTTAGATTAGATTTAAATCTCATTTTTAAATTGGTATAGCTTGATCACATTTCTAAGTAAAAAACAAAAATATATATAGTAAGGTGTGGTATACCTGTGTATATTTTGCTTTGTCTTTTTAATCTTTCTTTTTCTGATAGAAACCAGTGAAGTTCACGGAACACATAACGTTAAAAGAGAATTTTACACTCTATAGCCTGGTCAACCAGATATTAGTATGTTCTACAGGAGCTATAAAAAACCTGCTATAAAGTATGGCCGAGTCCTACAATTCAAATTGAATTATATTACTCTGAAAATTACTGGTACTCACAATGTAGATTTTAATGCATATTTTAGAAACAGCAATCATATTTGCAGTTTTAAAGATATGATCCTGTTACTTTTTTTTTTATTTGGTGAAACAACTACAGAGTTTTTAACCTCATATAACAGAGCTTATGTAGCTTTATCATGAATGAAAGTCATTATGATACTGTAGATAAAGATATAATGTACTAATCTGAATTAAATAAGTAAAGCATTTTATGAGCAATTCCTGGAACTTCTGTTTAGCTGAGGTGCTTAATGGTAAGTGTTTCAGAAATTGAATTCATTTTGACATGGAAATATTCCAAGCTTAAGAAGATATCAACAGTTACTGAAATTCACAACATAAGAGGGCTCGTATGAGTTACTATATTTGTCCTTCTTTCCCCATTAATCTTTTGTGCATCTGAGTGGGAGAGTATCATAGAATCATAGAATCACTAAGGTTGGAAAGGACCTCTGAGATCATCGAGTCCAACCGTTAACCTAACTGCCTGGTCCACCTCTAAACCATGTCCCTAAGCACCACATCCACATGTTTTTTGAATACTTCCAGGGACTGTGATTGTACCACTTCCCTGGGCAGTCTGTTCCAAGGCATAACCACTCTCTCCATTAAGAAATTTTTCCTAGTATGTAATCTGAATCTCCCCTGGCACAACTTGAGGCCATTTCCTCTCGTCCTATCACTTGTTACTTGGGAGAAGAGAATGACACCCACCTCACTACAATCTCCTTTCAGGTAGTTGTAGGGAGCAAAAAGGTCTCCCCTCAGCCTCCTCTTCTCCTGACTAAACAACCCCAGCTCCCTCAGCCGCTCCTCAGAAGACTTGTGCTCTAGACCCTTCACCAACTTTATTGCCCTTCTTTGGACACGCTCCAGCACCTCAATGTCCTTCTTGTAGGGAGGGGCCCAAAACTGAACACAGTACTCAAGGTGCGGCCTCACCAGTGCCAAGTACAGGGGCACTATCACCTGCCAATCCACTACTAGTATACCCACAATCTTCTCTAATATGTAAATTTCAAATACGGACAGGACGATCTCACAACATGACCTCACGTAAATTGTTAATTTATAATGTCTTGTGCAAATCTTCACATCTTTGAGGAATCTTTTATCCCAATGCAAGATCATAACAAGACCTAAGGAAAACTCACTGACACAGAAATATCTGTCTAGATGTTACAAACCTTCCTGACATATTTTATTAAAACAGGTGGATTCACGTGAAATAGTTGGCATTTAGACAAAACCTGGAAACAAGATTTGCAGTAATTTGTACTTCACCAGTTCTAACTGGGGTAGGTATCACAAGGAGTTTTTTATAGAAAACCAATAGATCCAGAAGATACATTTTAGCTTTGAAGATATGCAACAGTTTATTTTTCAGATAAGAGTCTCTAATGAAAAAGTAACCCTCATAATACAGAAACCAACTGGTTTAGCAAGAAAGTAGAAAATCCAAAGTGATGCAGATTTACTTTAAAAAGCAATACTTCCTGTAAATTTTAGTAGAGAACAAAACAGACTTCTGTTTTTTTGGTAACTGCCTTTGAGATGGTACCAGTTTAAAAGAAAGGTTTATGCTGCTTCTCACAGCAAGTATATCTCTCTTCATACAATCCCTCTTCAGGGAAAAGCCTATGAAATTTGGTGACAAATGGAAAGCTACAAGGTCTCTTGCTTTTCTTCAGTTGCTGCATGACAATTTTGAATAGTGTCTTATTAATTTACTGTAACTATTAAAATCAGAGTGGGTAAGCATAATCATTTTACTTTCTGGAATTTAAAATTTTTGGAGGATCCTAATATCTTTACTTTTTCTACTGATACCTTTTAAAAAGATTTTCTGCATTTAAATAGCATATTTTCATTCCAATAGAGAAGCTTGAATAGCTCAATAAAGAAATGAGCTTTTCTTTCATCTCTAAGTAGACAGTGTCTTACTTCTTGTGTCACTAATGACTGTACCATTAAAGAATCAAGCCGCAAACCTACAATATTCTGATATTAAGATAAATTCTGTGATATTCAAAATAATAAGCAGAATATTTGTATTCCAAATATTTGTATCTAAGGATCAATGTGATGTTAACAAAAACAAAAAAAATTAAATCAATTCTATTGAGCCCAGCATGAAATTAGGGGTCTAGACTGCTGGAGTTGAGCTCTCCTGTGGTTAGATCGCTCATCCTCATCCAGTAGGACCCAACTAACACATTTGAAAACAACATTTCTTTGCTATTTTTCTATAAATCTATGACTCTATCTGCCAGAACCTGAAAGTAACAGAAACACTCAGAGATCAGTTATAGCTAAAACAGCACAATGGCTGGCTTTTACCTGAGTGAAAGCCACTAGTAAACTAATGATATAGAATATTTCAAGCTCTCAAGAAAACCAGCACTTTCACAGTTTCTTAGTGCTATCCTGTGTCAGACACTAATTAAAATTATTTAATCTCATATTTGTCTGATTTTAGATAAATGTGAATTACTCTTCCTACTAGGTGTTTGTTATCTGGCTTCACACTTGCAATTTTGTCCACAAAATCTGGCTAGCAGGATGGCCTAGTATCAACAAAACATAATTAAGAGAAAGCTGGAAAAGCTAATATCTGCTAATGTATTTTAAAGTACACTTTAAATATTCCTCACAATCTCTGAGTAATACTTTAACTTACTGGGTACTCAATCACTTGCTTACAGTTTTATCAAATCTATACTAGCACTTACCATATTACCACAACTAAGTTACTATTGCAACATTAACTTTGTATGTGACTTACTAATCAGAGAGACTAATTTAACAGAAGTACTGTACCTTTGCTTTCCAGCCTAGTCAACAAATTAGATTACTAGAGCTTTCCCATACAATAAGCCTTTCAGTTCACTTACTCTAAGCAAGATAGTTGTTAAATGAAAAGTTGTGTAGACTAGTAGATACAGCCTTAAATTGGAATTCAAGGTACTTAGGTTAAATTCAGTTTGTTTTTACCAAACCATTTAATCTTTCCTCACAACCTTTCAAATTTTTGTTCAAACTGACCTTGCAAATCCTACCTGATTTCAGTGGCAGGCTTTAAACCGTACCATCATATACGCAAAGGTGTTTATCTGTTATATGACCTTTGTAAAGTTCCATTTTTTTAAAGCTTACTTCACAGGAAAAAGAAAATTAACTTTTATGTTTCACTTACGTGTTTCAGGACAGAAGTGGATAGTTGCAGTGAGACTGTAGCTCAGCAAAATTAAGGATGAACACAGCAAGAAAGGGCTAGTATCTCCTAAATACGAGAAAACCTCTGCTTAATTTTTCCCCTCCCTTTTTACCAGCTTTGGCTGGTAAGGACCTTCACATGTGATAGAGGAAAAGGACAAGCAATTGTTCCCTTAGCCAGCTTGATTTACAAAGAGAGACTAAATGTGTCAGCTATTTCCTGAAAATTGGAAGCTATTGGGCCCAAAGCATGGGCAGCTGTACCTAATTTAAGGAGTCATGAGTACACAAAAGCTAGAACTGCTGCTGTAAATGGTGGACATGTGGGATTCAAGTCTCAGGCACTGAAGTTACAGGGCTACAGGATTTTGCTGTATAAGCAGGTGCACCTTCACTGATTTCAGTTTTTCTGCTTTCTCCAGTAATGAATTTGTCCTAGACTGCCTCAGTGCATATGAGCTTTGGGAAACCATAAACCATGTTTATTTTTTTGCATATGTTGATAAATTGCTGTTTATGCCTCCTACCTCCTTATGTCCTGACTCATCATTTTGAATGCCTGCCTCAGTTGGTCAGTGACACATTATGAGCAAGAAAATTTCCCAACAGCCTCATTGCATAATAACAGGTCAGCTTTCCAACTCAATTGCAACTTATGCTATACGAGCAATTCAACTTTGTGCTGTGCTTCAATATCAAACTTTAGCAGAATATAACATACTGGCAGGCTTTTTTTTTTTTTTTTCTTCAGTGTTTGCAAGTCAAATATACAAAGTTTGTCTTTGAAAATATAAGACTACCTTTTTCTTTTTCACCTTGCATTGATCAGGCTGACCTCACCCCAAATTCTTCAGCTTCTGCATTTTTTAAATAACCTGTGATTCATAAAAAGGGCTTTCTGACAAATACTCTCATTCCTTTGTAAAGTTTGTTCAGACTCATTGTAAATCACATCTAAGCTGCGTGAACCCTTTCTTTCCTTAGAACCCTCAGTATAAAATGGATTTTTTTTTTTTTTTTTTACTTTTTAAGAAGGTTTCAGTCTGAATGACACCTTATTCTAGTCTCTGACCTGCAGCAAGAAAGCCTTTCTTGTAGTTCTCAGAAGTCTGACATTTAATCCTTTCATTGCCTGGTTTCCACTGACAAGCTGCTAAATGCACACAACTATGCCCTGGCCAAATAAAGCTAGTGTGCCTGTAATGACACTAAGTCATAAAGCGGAAGGTCAGATACCATTCTGAATTTTAGTCATCAAATGACAGTGATGAATTTTTAGCTACTCAAAAATGCATATCACTGGGATCCACAAAGGCAATCCTGACTTCAAATGACATTATTATCAATGTTCTGCTTTTGGAAGCTTGCCTGAAAAACATGATCCAATAAAAAAATCCTTCGTGTAATTACTAGAGTGCACTGATGGGCGAGCATATGCTAATTTACATTTACCTCTTTGATTCATACATTTCTTAAGTCATATATCTGGAGAAAACACATTCAACGGTTTTCAGAAAAAAATTTTGAGCAGTCACATAAAAGAAAACTACATATTTTTGTTGTCTTATAGCTTACTCATAATATTATCCATATTTGAATTTATTTCTATAACAGACCAGAGTGCAAGCCATTGAATAATACATTGCAGTTAATTCAGTTAATATCTACTTGGCATTACAGGGCTGAAATAATTGTTATTGTTGTTTATATATGCCCTGAATCTGCATAATGCAACCTGCAAAATCTCATGCTGTCAGTAGTCAGAAACTTGGAAGAATCCAGACTTCTGGTAGTCTCTAGATGCATGTGAAGGTTGTTCTAAATAGCTTGATATATATACAAGGTGCAGTGCGATGACACACAGAGATACTACCAGCGTATTTCTTAAAGCACTGGTAATGTACCTGGAGATGTACCCTGACTTGCAGGGACTGCATGCAGTACCACATTGGTGAAGCTATCTCGCTTTTGGGTCCACAGCTGGCAAACGACCAGCTGTCTTGTATATCTCTCTGACACACTGTTCTGGATAGGGACTAGCATCAGATTCCTATGAAACATTTTTTCCATCTTGATCACTGCCTACCCCAAGTCAAAAATTGGGTAATACCTGGGTGAGAGGTTGAAATTAATTAAAAAATAAGGAAAATTATTATAAAAAATGAAAACCAACCCTTACATTCTATTAAGACAACATCTTCTGTTAATCAGATGCACAGAACTAAGCAAGCATTTTTTTCCTAGGCCAGCTACTGCTTTCTCAGATTTAGGAATTAGCATGGACCAGGGTGATCCTTCTCAACAATCATTTTTGGAAGGTGAGAGAGTTGGGTAGGATGGATGTGACAAAATAGTGCTAGCTTGTCTCTGGTCTAGTAAAATGTTCCCGGCATACACTAGCTCATATAGATGCAGTTAGTGTGTCCAGTGCAACAGCCATTTTCTTGCCAACCTTTTCCATTTACATTAATGGAAATATATAGCACAAATGCTCTGGAGCATATGGCTCTTCTAGCTGGTTTCTACAGGCACATTAAGGTACTGGCTATAAATATAATCCCATGCATAGATGGTACCATGAGGTGTTCAGAGATTGCATCTATTCATACGAGTTACAAAAGCTATCTGAGATCAGGTGAGATCTTGTCTGGGGTCCCAGGGTTAATGTATATAATAACCATGTGATTTCATTGAGCCCTATTCCTCAGCTCTGTGGCATATGAAAAATATAGATGTTTCATATGTCAAAGTAGGGCTAGAGGCTGCTTTGTGTTCATCAGTTAGAATTGTTCAATTGATTTGCTAGCTATTTTAAGAAAATGAATGTTCTTCCATAGGAAACAGCATTCATAACTGTATGATGTAAATTTACCTGCTGCCAGCTTCATCCCAATAAACTCATGTGACTCAACATTCTGCTGAGAGACGCTTTAACACTTTAAACAGAAGTCTTCCATGGATGTCTCCCATTTAAATACTGAAACTGTTGATTATTATTTCATTCCTGTGTGCTCATGAACTCACAGGTCATGGTAACATAGTTATATCAATCTAAGGTCTTATAAATCTAAAGGATTTCAATGTGCACATAATCCACATTCTAGGACCAAACATTGCAAACAAGAGACTTTTAAACTGAGATAATATAATATTATCTCTCATGTTCCTTTGTAGTTAAATCTCAACAGAAAAGACCTACACTTATCTAATCTTCTAATCAATATCAAGGAAGTTATACAGGGTTAGCTTAGCAAGAAAAGCAGGGAGAAAGTACAAAGTTGATTTTATTTTTAGAAAGGAAAAAAAAGAATTCTACAAAATACTCTGCTGTAATCAGTTGGAAATGGTAATACCAAAATCCTATAGGAGAGCTTCTGTAGATACCTTTTTATGCCATGTTTATGTAATCAAATATATACATTGTAGTTCTTAATTGTGACAAAAGAGATATTTTAGTTCTGTTTTGTAACTAAAACACAAACTTCTAATTCTGTCAACCCTATAAAATATCTTTAAAGAAGCTTAAGTTTGGGAATGTGACAATCAGATGAAGCAGAGATATAGAACACCATTTAAAGTGACACAAATATTTGTACATGGGATTTACCCAAAAATGGTTTGTTCACTGTGATTGTGACAGTTCAGCAATGATATTCAATGCATCCAAAAGAAAAATGCAGACAGGTATCCACAAACAACAGTGATATAGTTCAGTAAGCTGAGATCCTACATCAGTACTTTCCAGGGTCTGAGAGATGCTGTAATTGCTTGGTTTGTTCATGGTTTATTATATAGTGCTGAAAGTCATATTCTATTTAAAAAGGATGTTTCTGAGCAGTGGAGGAGAAAGTTTCCTGCTTGCAGGCTTGACTGCAACAAGGCAGGAAAAGAGGGAGAGTCCATGTCTGAAGGTTGGAGAAAGCCTCTTTTTAAAAGCTGCTCAGAGTTGGAGGGATGAGTGCAAGGTGGAGGGTGACCGTGAGTGAGAAGGCAGCCTGCCTATAGCAGAGAACAGATCCCTAACCCAGCAAGAGCAGTGAGGAAATTTTCCTGAGGACCCAGAGGGAATAAAACAGGAGTTCACATCCAGGAACACACTGAAACCTCCAGGGCACACTGGGCAGAGCAAAAACTTGTTGACAAACCATTTAGAATTGCATTGTCTTTTAGAAGATCTGGGTTTTCTTCTCTGCTTTCAGAGCTACTTTATTTTTGTTTGTTTTCTAGTAAAGCATAGCTTGAAAAACTGGGAAGTCTTTGATGTGCTCACTTTTAGGGAAGATGATGCATTCTCTTCAAATCTCTGACCAACATAAGGGTTTGTCAGACAGGCAACAAAGATTAAAAATCAATCCAGTGTCTAAAACTGAGTTAGATGCTCTTAGTGACCTCTAGAAAGCATGTTAATTAAAATTTTCATTTGAACAGCATCAGTAAGTTCAATCTGGTTTTTTTTGTCTGCCACAAATTACTTTGAGAGGATATGTTTCTCCTGTTTGATGGATATCAAGAAGCCACTAACCTTGTAATGACTTCACAGAGAAAGAGGTATCCTGAATCTCTGTTCAGTTACTGTAGCTTAAGTTGAGATTAATTCTCAACTTTCAAAAACTGGACAATTGTAGGAAAACTAGTGTTATTCATATTGCTGTGGTTGCCATGCCTGCCCTGGCTTTACAGTATTTGTTTGCTCTACAATGCTACCACGGCTAGCTGTCTTAACGAGTAGCAGATTCATTCTAAAAACTAACAGAAACAGATAAAGCTATCATATGAAAACGTCAAGGAACAAGTATTTTGATTAGGGCACTAAATGGAAGTTTAATAAAAGTCAGTCTGTGATACAGGTTGTAGCTGTTCTCCAGAACGTCTGTGCTGCATGTCTCAGCCCTGTGAGAGCTCCGTCCCACAGGAGTCTGAGATGTCGAGCAGAGATCACTATGCTTTCCAAACCTGACACTAAATACATAACTCTGTCCATCACAGCTTATCTTGTCTCAGTCTGATTAAAGTCTACTCTATAAGGATCAAAGACCTTCTAATATCCTTTTAAAAAAAAGAAAATCACCAAACAAACTGAGATTTTTATCACTTAGACTAAATAAAAGCTTTAGAGTAACTGTTTCTGAAATATATGGAACCGTATTTTCATTTATCTAAGCAGGATTTTTGAACACTGTCTGCAGACACCAAAAGAAATAATAATTGTTTTACTGGGCTCTGTTGAATAGGCCATGTGCATAACCTTCCATGATATGTAAAACCAGCACACCATTTTGATTCACTGGAGAATGTATTTGGAGGCAATATCAGTCACCTGGCATGTGAGAATTAAAAAAAAAAAAAAATCCCAAAGCAACCAAGCAACGCAAAGATAAAATGCCCCAAAATATAAACACCCTTGCATGCTTGTTTAGAGACCATCTCCCTACAGAACAAAGCATTCAGTATATTTTGTTTCCCTATCTACCAATTTTAATTAGAGACCAGTAAAGTTTATACAACTCTGCCTGCCTTCTCCAGAAGCCCAGCCACAGGGCAGACTAAACCTCAGCTCCTCATCTCCCTCTGGTTACTCATGGTGAGAGAAAAGTCTCTTGTTCTAGTCAGTGATGGGAAGATCTTTCAGATCATCATCAATTCTTTCTGCTTTTTTCTTTTTTTTTTCTTTTTTCCTTTTTCTTTTTTCTTTTTTTCCTTCTTTTTTCTTTTTCCCCTTGTTTCCTTTTTTTTTTCTTTTTTTTTTTAGCACTGCTAATCTCACAGGTTGAGGAGAGAAGGATACTTTTTCTCATTTCTGTGACAGACACATAGCCTAATCAGGCAGCTTATAGCAGAGATGACTATAATTGAACACATATAAATTAATAAGGTGAATCTGTACTCTTGCATTAACCACTGAAGCTTAAATTTATAGCTATATCGAGGAAGTAACAGAGAAGCAACACACCTCTGAAAAACAGCAGCTGTGAGGAGAGCAGTCATGACCATGGCCAGTCATGTTCTTATGTTTATGTTCTGGATTTCTTCAGAGTGAAGCTTGAAGACCTTCAGACCAAATACAATAATTTTTCTACCCATCTTTATGATATAGTGATGAGTGGCACAGAAAAGAGAACTACATAGTACTAAAACAGGGCCACACAACACCTGAAAGAATGAAAAATAAGTAACTAAAGCTCACCAGAGAAATTTTAAGTTAAAATATGACCAAGACAGGTGGGCTCATGCTTCTACTCCAGCAAAAAAAGTGTACATTTATGTCCAATCTTAAAAACAACCACAGAAAAAATTGTATCTTACCACATTCAAGTTAATGTAGTGGAGCTCTCCTGACAGGTTGAACTGTATCTACTAAATCAGCAATATGACTTCTTTAGGCAATATGGATTCTTTCTTGCAGGGCCGGTGTCTGACCCTGTACCTGCATGAGATGTAACCATAGCACACCTGAGGTAGCTGAGGCACCAGTTTATTTGTTATCTGTTGGTTATCTGTTGGAAAGAGAAATCGGCTGCAGTGGAAAAAACCAAGATATCAACGTTTATTTTACTGTGGACCAGAAAATGACACACAAATGCCAGGAATACGAAAAAAGATCTGTTTTTTAAATGTATACAGCATACATATACTTAAATAATGTTTTTATGTAACTATCAGTGCATCGTATTTTGTTGTATTTGTATGTTGTGGAGGAAAAAGGAAAAAAAAAAACTTCAGAAGGAATAAAATCACTGCAATACAAAAGTAATATGCAGAATCCATGTGAGACTCTGAAAATATTTTATGCAAATTTATAGTCAAAATTCTTGCGCTCCGCAGCAAACAGCTCTGTGGTCGTGCTGCTATTTGAAGTACAGTATCTCTGAACTACTGAAAACCTTACAGCCTTGAAAATAATATTTCATTCTCCTGAGTGATTTTGATCATCACACATTTCTTGAACATTTCTAAGAAGGCTAGGTTCTTCCTCTTTATTTCTTACTTAGATTGGTTGTTTCAGATCTTTTTCCTGAAAAGCAATAACATTAGCATGGGCAAGAAATTGTGAAGTCATAAGCTGCGTTCCAGCCTGTGTTCAGAATGAGTACCACTCGTGTCTTTGAAAGGTTGAACATGCTATTTATATCTAGTTGTCCCAGAACAGAAAACTGCATTGCTACTGCCTCACTAAAATAAAGGATTCTAGAATTTCTGTGCTTCTGGGGTGCCTACTGACTTTCTTTATGACTTACCTGGGATGCAATGTACATTATAATTGATGCAGGTCTAACCCCAGAATACTATGCTTTTAGCCCTTGCTGGTGGACCTCACACAATATAGCCCTTGGTTTGGTCACAGTTGCATCACCTTCTGCCATTTGTCAGATACATTCAAATTTCATTGACTAGTCAATGTTAAAAATCCTTTCAAAAACATTATCAGAGCTTTCAACAACTTCTGCAACCCATTCTCCATTTTTCAGAGAAGAAAGAGAGCTGGGAAGCAAAGTGCGAAAGGTTTTTCCCCAAGAAGATGTTGCCTCCTGGCACAGCTTTTTAGAATCTCTCTGCTCTGTAAAACAGACAGTTTTTAAAATCTCTATTTGAAGCACGTTTTTCTTCCCCACCCCTCTCAGGTCTTAGAAATGCCTGCCTCAATTCACTCATCACAAAATATCTATAAATTTATATAATTTATCCCACAGAGTATGCAGCCTCGCACTGGAGAAGTTACTGTACAAAGTGCTGTTCCATAGTATAAATAATATTGTTTCTGGATGAAAAACGTCATTGTCACAGGCAGAATTAGTGACAACCGTGGATTTCTGCAGTTGTGTGATCTAAGATTTCCATTTTATTTGGAATCTCAACGACTTGCCTTTTTTCCTGTATCATGTCTGTGCAACTGCAACATCTCCTGCAGAATCTTAAACCTTTTATCCCGCTTTCATATTTGTACTCATTTTTAACCTGACACCTTGAACTGTTAGCTGTCTTTTGAGATCCAGTGGGTTCCCACAGGGCCATTCACTGATGAGTAAAAAGCCGAACTTGGATGTGACCTCTAGGCCTCTTCCTCTTTTTCTTGCTTGTTAGCAGATTGTTCGTGTGCAGTTTGATACCAGACAGAAGGTATTACTGTAGATCTGTTTTGTGCTTTACTTCTCTCCCTATGTGGTATCATTTATCTATTATTTCTTTTCTTTTTGAAGAAAAAGAAATTCAGCTCTAGCAATACATAGGACATGAAGAGCTTGCCTTGAAATCTGTGTGAATTACACGTTTTTTTGGAAATGGTTGCAGAAATGATATTGCCAGATCATACCTGAAAGAGAGAAAAAGAGAGAGGGCAAGATCTCCTGAACAGGTAAACTAGCGCTATTCAGATTTCGATATTGGTTATATGTATAAATATTTTTCTATTCCTAGGAAAATATTGAGACTTTTTTCTTTTTAATAACTATACATTAGTAGAGACAAGCCTGGGATTTTTTTTTTGGTCTAGGTTTAGATAAAAATGCAAATTAAGCCAAAATGGATTTCGCCTTTGAGGGAAAAGGTAATATAGATATGTATTGCAGTTATTCCCAGGTGGAACATATAAAGTTGAGTAGCAGAGGTTTTTTTTCCCCTCCCTGTCTTAAATTGAAAAGTTCCAAGAATCAGCAGCTAAAAATCCCAGCTCCTTATATGACTATACTGTGCAAGTAACTTTGCCCTGAAGAGATCTGTGAGATGGTCACAGCTCATATACAGGATATTATTCCTTTTTTTTTTTTTTTTTTTCCCCTGAGGCAAAAATCAGGGGAAGGAAGCAGTGGGATTGGGACAAGAGTCACTCATGCTCTAAAATACAAGAGCTGTGGTTTGAAATCCCACTGTAATCCTTTCTTTTTTTTTTTTTTAAGCTTTACAATTTCTTTGACCTCATAGGCTACAAAGAAATAACCTGTGGAATCAGATTTACTTCTTCTCATCTCAAATTTCAAGTCAAAACACCTGAAAAATACCCATGTCTTGAAATGTGCCCCAAAAGTAGAGCTTGTTTCATCACAGAAACACTATCCTAACCTGATTCCAGCTGCAGGCAGAATCAGATATCGAATGTTGCATAAGAATAGGGAGATTTTATGATTTACTGCAAACTTGAAGTTACTCTTCAACTTGGTTCAGCAGGTAGAGAATGCTTCAAGAAATGTTTGGGATTTTTCATTTTAAATCCAGATCTGGTCTTCTATGTATCCAGTTATTTCCAAAACCCAAAAGCTTCCTTTTAGTTAAATATCTCTACATAGAAGTCATTGTCAAGAATTGTCATCTCATTGGTGGCTTAGAAGGATGAAAATCTGGCAAAATAGGCAGTCAGGTAGATTGATAGGCAGGAAAAAAAGGCCAACTTACATACACATGTCATTTTTTTAATGCTAAAAGTTTTTTTCAGATAAAGTTCCTGTATCACTGATCCATTCAAAGTGAATCACAGCTATTAGTTTTCAATAGTTTCTAACACTTTTATTTAAAATATTTTTTCAAACCAAGTATAAAATATCCATAGACAAAGCCTTATAATCATACGTAGACAAATGTAAGGTTTTTAAAACTTTGTATCTCAAAACAAATTTGAAGATACCATACATTTGTGGAATTTGTAGCATTTGAACTTGCCATTCTTCCTTTTTTTACACTATCAAAAATAAATATGTCTTAATAGGAGCTAATTTCTTTAACTTTCATATCTAGGCATTTAAAGTCTAACAAAATTGTCCTGGTTTCAGCTGGGATAGAATTGATTTTTTCTTCGTAGTAGCTGGTATAGTGCTGTGTTTTGGATTTAATATGAGAATAATGTTGATAACACACTGATGTTTTAGTTGTTGCTAAGTAGTGCTTACACCAGTCAAGGACTTTTTAGCTTCCCATGCTCTGCCTGGTGCACAAGATGCTGGGAGGGGGCACAGCCAGGACAGCTGACCCAGACTGGCCAAAGGGCTATGCCATACTGTATGACGTCATGCTTAGTAAATAAACTGGGGAGAGTTGGCTGGGGGGCAGCGATCACTGCTTGGGGACAGGCTGGGCATCGGTCAACAGGTGGTAAGCAATTGTATCGTGTATCACTTGCTTTGTATATTATTATTGTATTATATTATTATTATTACTAGTACTATCATTCTATTTCATTTTACTTCAATTATTAAACTGTTCTTATCTCAACCCATGAGTTTTCTGACTTTCACCCTTCCAGTTCTCTCCCCCATCCCACTGGGGTGGGGGGAGTGAGCAAGTGACTGTGTGGTGCTTAGTTGCCAGCTGGGGTTAAACCATGACAAAAATACACTAGGAAAACTATTCAGTAACCTATCATCAAGAGATATTCTTCCCAACTTTCAAGCCAGTACTCATACACATCCACTAATTGGCAAACAAAAGTAGCTACAATCCCTCCCTTAACAAACTCCTCACAAGAGGTTCAACACCATAGCAAAGGGTTAACCTCTTAGGCCAGGTAGGAAGGGAACCTGAGCAGCAGGAAAAGGAATCAAATATTTAATTAATTCCCTGAGCAACGTTCCATAAAGATCAAGCTTCCATAAAGCACAGATCATTATTTACAACAACTCCACTGCTGCAAAATCCTGTAGGGAGAATGAAAACTGTCCAAACTCCCTCAGGGTGTTTTGCTCCTACAATTTCACTGCTATACACTAGCTGGAGTCTTAATGTGATTCTTTTGCCCTCTTATACATCTCTGGAGGTTGCTGGTTTTTTGGTTTTGTTTTTTGTTTGTTTTGTTTTTCATATGTTCCAGGTGATTCTATGAAGACTGTATTAGTCCCTTAAATAAAGAGACCAAAAACTTAGTAGATCCCAGAGGCTTACCCAGCGTCACTGTTCTTTCTTAGCTTGAAAGTTTCTAGGATCCTGTCTATAATGTTTGTTTTCCTTCCAAATTTCCATAAAGAGGTCATTTCAGACTACATTTCAGACTGCAGGTGCAAAGATGTAGGGAACACTGAAAGCATCAGCTTTAAGTCTTTCAAACATATTCATTAGGAATCCCTGTTTACTCTATAGTTACTGAAGAAAAACTAGCTCATAAATTAGTTTTTCATAATCACTTTCGTTGTGGTAGTGAACAAAACCCAGAAAAAGTCATTAAAACTACTCACAATCCAAAATAGTGGGAAAAAACTCAAGGAAAAATCTGAAGGACTGAAGCAACACAGTCAGTCTACTGAGAGGAAAGCTCAAAAGTATTTACTTCTTTATTTCAGGGAATTTATAGACAATACGATAGAGATTAGTCAGAATTTTAGCTTAGAACTATGAAAAGAGCGAACATTGCAAGCCAAAGCCAAACTACTTTAAAATAAATAAACATTTTTTTAAGAGTAAGTTAATCCTTCAAAGAAAGGTACCTAAGCCTATAGTCACTTTTCTATCATTAGAACTCTTTAAATCACGATTAAATGTAATTTTAAAATGGAAATTATTAGCAGAAATCACAAAGATAATCATAATGGTCACTTTTACTCTCAAGTTCTATTCAGAGATGCAAGATATCACTCTGAAAACATTCAAAACACCTCTTTTTGGCAGAATTATTTTTTGTCTAGATTAAAATTGAAAATGAAAATGAATAATAATAGAGTGAGATATTATAAACTGAAACAAAAGATTTATATGCAATCACATTCAAACCAACCCACTAAGTTTCACACAGCTTTAATAGTCTTAAAGCAAGGGGTTGGGTTTTTTTGTTTTGTTTTGTTTTTTGGTTTGGTTTGTTTTTTTTTTAATTTGCACATTACTTTTCAGCTAGGCTGCCTTATGTAGTGGCACAAATCTCAGAGGAGATCATTCACCTGCCTTTCCTGTCAAATTACATTGCAGAGTCAACAGTAGCCAATGAAGTGTGATATTTCACGCTAGACTTTTAGTTCCCAATAAACCTAGTCAGTGGAGTATCTCCCATAATTCAAAATGTTTTAGACAATTAAATACTTAAATACTAAAGAAAAAAACATTAAAAACATTAACTTAATGTAACCATGGTGTCAGTCAGATTGTTTATACAATAAGCAAGAATATTTCAAGACTAGATTTTAGGAATGACTTAGCGGAAAGAAGCTCAGAATTCACAAAAAAATGTGGAGGATGTTCTTGACCTCATGACTCCTGAAATCAGTGGGGAGGCTCCTCTGGTTGATCCACTATTACTCCAATAAAATCGTTCATGCTACCATATGCAAACTAGGCTTGACCACCCCAGACTAGATACAGAACTCTGTTTTAAGTCTCTAACTGGTCTCTGGGCAAGTTTGATGATCAGGGACAGAAGACAATATCTATCCTGTCCCCAAATACTATTCCTCTCCAGAATTACTGTGTCCCAAGCCTTGTGTAACTTCCTGCCTAGAATATACAGTTTCTTCATCCAACTGTTTAGTATAATATAGACTACATATATAAAATCCATCCTTGATCATTGCAATTGTTTTATGCACTAGCTCTTTCTTTCCCCTTCAGACATTGGTCAGAACTACATGCAATTGTGTAAATATAGTAACATGGGTCAAGTTATTGCCTTTTGAACTTACTTTAAAATATGATTAAGGGACTTCATAATTAGTAAAAACTGGCACTGTAGTTCTACATCAGGTGCATTTGTTTAGACTTAACTCTAAGTCTCACCACTTGTAATTAGATGTATTTCTATGCAAATAAATCAGTCTCCCAAATTTGAACCATGAAAATCCTGACATTAATGGAAACTTATTCTGGACTTTAGTCAGGATAGGGTTGGGTTTTTGCACACATATGCTGTGAATCAACACATATTTGCATCCTGAACCCAGGCATGTTAACTGGTCGGCCACATAAGTTTTGTTTGTTTGTTTTTTAAAGAACAAAAGCATATAAAACCCCATAAGTTTGTGCAACCTACATCCTCAATTTTATACTGGAAGATGCTTCAATGGATCTTCTTAAAAATGTGATACTGTATTTATATTTATTTCCTTACATTAGAAAAAGGAATGAGATGCATGTTATTTGAAAAAAAAATTTTTTTTCAGATTAGTGAGACTATAATTTTGTAAGATAACATGGCAGTATTTCCTAGTATTTCAAGATTTTACTTTTTTACTGAAAAAGAATGGACATGTTTAATGTTTCTCTAGAAAGCTGGTACCTTTCATTAAGATTTTGCTTTGGAGGAAAAATTCAATTAGCCCTATAAATAAATAATTACCAGATTGTATGGAACAAATTTCAAAATGTATAGCAAAACCAATGATCTTGGAAAAGTAATAGTAGGAATTAGAATATGTTTGTCTACAAGCATACGAAGCCCAAGAAATTGGAAATTCCTAGGGAACATCACAATTCCTTCAGATGACATCTACATACATTAGCCTAAATAGAAACCAGAAAACATCATTAGAACAACTTTAAACATACCTATTAATGCGCATATTCAGGTACACTAATAGCTTCACTATTTAGAATACTATTGTATGGCGTATCTGATCAAGGTCAGAACTAGAGTCTGTGGGTACGGTAATTTAATCTAAAATTGAACTAGAAGCTCAGGGTCTCCATATTCAAAGAACACTAATGATATTTATAAAATACATTGCATTTATTTTTAAAAAATTATTACTATTGACAATTTGTTTTATAATGTTGTAAATCTATTTTAGTGATAAGTAGTTTGTGGTATTTGCACAGCTGCAAGTAGGCTAATTTTCAAATATGGAATAACTAACTATATAATTTAATTTGGTAGAGAAGCTTTCTTTTTTATGTGATTATGTTATAATTTGTGAACTGACAGCTGAGTACTAAGGAGGCTGATCAGTCACCTTAATGGAAGTGTACAGTAGCAGAAAATGAGAAGAAAATAATTTGATAGGTAGGGTATTTGAAAGAGTCTAGCCTTAAGCTAGTCCAATCAAACACACTGCGGCACAAATAAATCCAAGGTTAAATTCACTTACCCATGTGGACTTCAGAGGGTTCTGTGGGTTTCAAAAGTAACAGGTTTGACAGGTTCAGCCACTTCCTTTTTTAGGACTTAAATCTGAGATTCCAGAGTAGACTTCCCATACTACATACAGGTACCCTAACTTGTCTACTGATCTCTTCATTTTATCTTGGATTTTGAAGTGAGGAGATAGCCTTCAATCAATAAAAGTTCGGCACACTATTACATGAGAATATAGACAATGCATCAATGTAGTTAGCTACATCTGATATTAAATCTTATATTTAGAATAAAAGTACATTTTCTAATACCTCTAGTTCCAAGACCTCAACTTCTTGAAGAAAGAGTTGTTTCATCTCTTCTCTTTGCAATGTTCCTGGTTTGTGGAGAAGCATGCCAGACACAAATAAGCAAACACATGAATGACACATTACCATTTAAAAATGAATAGCAAACTTTACTAACCTGAAAATCTAAAAGATCAAAACATTCTGGGAGTCCTTCCAACTTATTTGCCAAAAACAGTGAGAAGAAACAAACAAAGAGTGGAAGTCTAGGACAGGTAAACACAGTTAACTGATTATCTGAGAATCCAGCTGGGGAAGAACTCATCTGCCTGTGATTGTTCGTTAGAGGGTAGGTGAGTGGACTCAAACTAGAAGAATGCTAACTTTTCAAAAGAGCTTCAGTAAGAGACTCCAGCTTTTTGTACTTTAACTATATAGCAATTAGTAAATAGCTGTTTGTCAGCTGATTTTTCAATCTTTTTTTCCTATGTGGTACAGCATGGCTTAAACTACAGCTCCCTGTAAAATTTGCAATATACAACATGGATTAGAACTAGATAATAAAGAATACAAGTGAATTGTAATATGTACCACACCACACATGTGTCTGTATGTACTAACTATATTATTAACCAGAAAGAAAATGAAAGATTATGCTATTGTGAGGTGCTAGGTGAGGAAAGAATGCAAAATAACTTTCTAATTATAATAAAGATGTTCCAGGATAGAAAGCTGATGTTAAAAGCAAACAGAAACTCTTAGCAGCTTAGTTAATGTGAAAAGAAATAAAGTCATAAGAATAAATCATAGAATGGTTTGGTTTGGAAGGGACCTTTAAAGATTATCTAACCCAACCCCAAATAAGGAAGCTGCATTTCTAAAACATAAAAACATGTATAGATGAATAGAAGCGAGGGTTCACAGCAAAAGCTCTGAGTCACATTCAGAAGAAAAAAAATGTATTTCCATGCCAACAAGAAGAGATGATTACATATATACAAAGGTGGTAAAATATTTAAAAGAATTTTTTTTCCTATTGTGATCTATATACAGAACATGAACACAAGGTTCATAATCATTTGATATTATTTTATAAAGCAGGCATTTTAAATTAATTCATATCATCAATCTGGAAATATCCAAGTTATGTCATTTATCATGCGACATAAAAAAAAAAAATAGCTTCTGCATGGCATGTCTTTGCTCAAAGGCAAGAATAAAAACAACGTGGGAAGTGGAAGTTTTTTATGCAAGGCTTTCTCTGTACAGCTGTGTAAGGATGGGCACTTCATTTGAAAGGGTCCTGCTTTCAGTAACATCTGTTAGTTTATTTCTATCTCAGCTGACTCATCCAGTCCCCTGGCAATAAAGCTACTCTTGAGCTAGACTTACGGGACAGTGCTGAACTAAACCCGTGCCAATGCAGATCACACCAAACAGCTGCCACAGGTATACTACACACCCAAGAGAAGGGAAGCTGCGGGGAGAGCAACCAGGAGGAGCTGAAGAGAAAGTCAGCATCCAGTGATGTGCAATTGGAAGTGACAAGCGAACAGAGAGTTGTCATCTCCTGCCATCTCCATCCAAATATCTATGGGGAATCCCCGACAGGAAAGAATCTCTACCCCTTGAATGGTAGGAAGATTAATGGGCACCACTAGAAGCTGTTAAGAGAATATTAGACTCACATTTAGTGGCAAGAGAGATTAGAAGAGAAACTTATTTAATAAAACTTGAAATAACAAGTACATTGACTGGGTGGTCAAAAGCAAACAATGTACTTGACCTCCTCAGACAGCATGGGAAAATACTGCTACCACCACATAATGCAGGTTATATTTCCTACTAGTGAAAGACAAGTGGGGATAGCTGGTTTATATTAAGTTCATCTGGACAGGAAACCTATACAAACCTGAGGTTTTGAAATTTTAGTGTTAATTTTGGGGAGAAAAAAGTCAGAAGCTCAAAAATGTAAATGACTTAAACTGACAATGTTTTTAGGCTCAGCACTGCAGAAAAGTTTTTGTATAAAGGATATCGAAATTTCATATTTTATTAGAAGCTTTGTTTATGAAGGCTACATACCCTGTATTTAAAAGGAAAATAGTTTTGAACACATTTATTTTAGCTTACAAAATGCTGATATGTTTTTCTTCAGCATGTTTGAATGTGAAAAACAATTAAGGCAGAGAAATATGACACTTCTCTGTAAAACTGCCTATTATTATAAAGTGGTGTTATTTTCATGTTTGAATGAAAACTGTCAACTCAGTTCTGATGTCAAACATCAGACCTAATAGGAGACAATTCATCTGATCTTGAAATATTTTTTGAATTATAGAGGGAGAAATTAAATGGGGCAAATTAAATTCTACTGTTTTCTAAAGAAATAATAGGACAAAGAAACAAGCATGGTTTCCAGGTAGTTTGGGTGTTTCTGCTCTACTGGAACTGGTGAAACTAATCACATCCAAAATTAGAAAAGGAAAATTTTTAGCAAAGACTTCCTGTAGTGAACTGACTTATCAAAGAGAGTTGTAGAGCTGGATTAGGTATGTGTAAAACCTGGCATGTCTGGCAGATTTATAGGACATCAGAGGCAAAGCACAGCAAAAAAAGAAAAAAGGCTATGAGTAAGGAGATATACCAGGTTTCAGAGCTGAATATATTGTGGAATTTTGGAGGCAAAAGAGATAATTTTGTTATGTGCTTTGGCAAAATAACCCGAATGGGCAAACTATGGTTGCCACAGCAACCATTGGTATGCAAGGGATTCCACAGAAAACATTTATTGAAAGTCTAATGAATTTGGACTTGATTACAAAGGATGGTGCAGGCTTACTTCTCCAGGGGAAGAATTAAATTTGAGGTTTTTTATTGGTGTAAAATAATTGGGACTAAGATAAAGGTATCTTTTATGCCCACTTAACATTTTACCGTTGTACTTTTTGTCAGGCTTTGGCATCTGCACAGCAACAGGGACTTTCACAGAGTTTTCTACATAACAAAATTTGTGCGAAAAAAAGAAATATCTATCTGGTGAAAGATAACTGGGCAAGGAGAAGATCTCTAATACAAATAAAAGCACTGAAGGTGGACAGAAAGCTCCTGTAATTAAAAAGAACTGGATTTTAATACCTGTGAATGAATAGTTCCTGGCTGTAGATTACCATCCCCTGAAGACTATAAGAGCTCTGTCAGCAGTCAGACCAGTCAAATAAGCAGATTGTACAGCCTGGAAAATTCCCTTTTCCTTTTGAGCAGACTTTATTTTATTTCTATATTTTAAGACAGAAAATCTGACACATACCTGATATACGATGATGAGCACGTTACCTCTTCTCTAGTAAGGCAACATGCAGTAAGGTCTCCCTCCCCAGGCCCTGAAAAATTAATCCATACTATGTGTAATAGCTAACTGGAAGGATCCTAGTGCCAGAAATGACAGCCTGTGAGGAACAATCATGCAGTGCAGTCTCCCAATACACAGGGTACTCTAGGTTTTAATTGATGAAACAAAGAATGTGAGGAAAAATGGTAACATTATGAAGGGCTATGAGAGAAAAATATATATTTTGTTGATTATGAATTGGAATTTAATTCCTGAAAAAAGAAAGTTACCATCACATAAGCTGGGATGCGTGGCTGTGTCTGAGGATGAGGGGGGCAGGACTTAGCTCTGCTTGTCAGACCATGCAAACTTTAGGAATCAGAGAGATGGAGGAAGAGGAGGGAATAAATGGGTTCTTCCTAAGGAGATGTCATTAGCTTCACCAATGACTGGAACAGCACCAGGGCGCTCTTCTGTGTCCCCTGCACTAATACGATGGTAAATATTCTTATTCAAGCTATTACCTACTCATATCCTCAGTCAGCATTAGGTGCTTTGACAAGCATGGTTAGTTTAGCAACGCTCAGGCACACTCTAGCTCACATGTCTGTGCTGTAATCTAAGGGACTATGTCATTTCTCTGTCATGCCTAGGTTTCACTTCTTGCTCTAACACATTCAATTTTTAAACAAATTCATCCTGCTTACATAGCAATTACAAAATCAGCATGTTTAAATGTTTCATATGGTAAATGTCACATGCAGATGATCTACTCCAGAAATAGCAATACTGCAACTCACTGTCAAATTATTTCAGATATTTATAGAGTGCATGTTGGCATAAGGATGGGTGTTCATCTTCCTGACTTTACTGCTGAGGCATAGATAAAAGAAGTAAAATGAGGAATTTCAGTGCTAGCAAGAAGTTGCAAACTCTTGGCAGCTTTCAGCTGGAGCATAGTAGAGATAAGTGCATCATCCCTGAGAGGTAATTGCTTGGTGATGTGGCTGGTAGCACTCCGCCTGCTCAGCTTGCCTACCAGCAGCATGCTGCCCTCCAGACACTGAGGAAGGGGAGCAAGTTCACAAGCTCTGAGGATTAGACTGAAGGGAAGCTTGCCCAAGGTACCAGTTATATAGTGGGAGGCTGTAAACCAACATGGAGCCTTCTTCAGTCTTGTATGTGAAAAGCATTAAGTAAACAGAGCCTTTTTATCACCATGAAACCAATGAAGTTGCATCCTCCCAGCTCACTCCTCCCTTATGTCTGTCATTTACTGCATGCCGTACTTAATCTGTAATGGTTTCTTCTAAAATAAGCAGTTCTAGCAAAAAGAGGCTTCTGATTGTTCTAAATAGCATTGGCACTGACATCAAAACAGCATGGTATGTGTTTCCACTTATAATTTATATGAATAGCACCTGAGTATTAAATATTAGGGCAGAAACAATCAGTTATTTCATGCAAATCAGGTGCACTTCTTATGCTCCTCATGAGTTAGATGCCAGCCTGACTCCTTCATTAGGTAAGAAGTGTTCAGACTTTGCTCACTGTGTAGTCAAGTGCTAGAAGTTAACCACAAATAAAGCTTATCAGATAGAAGAAAAAAGTCCTTTGAAAGAAATGGCAAAGGAAGTTCTGAGAAGCAGTGTGCAGCTGGAAAGCTCAAACAGATCTATTATTTTCAAGAACAAAAACTGCTACGATAATAATTTAAAGCAAATCCCCAAGGTAGGATCCTGTGAAACTATTCTGTGAGCATGTGCCCCTTTTGCTGAAATAGAAAAGGGGTGAAGAAGGAAACAAAGCTGAGCAAATAGACATTATTAGAATGCTACTACTAATGGCAATAACATAAGCAACATTGTTTTCTTCTGCAGTTTTCCCAAATGAGGGGATTTCTTGATTAAAAATATGGAATTTCTCAATACTCAAGACAATTCACACTTTCTTTAGCTGCTATATTATAACATTATAAGACAGCAACATCCAAATGCTTGTGAGATTTCTGGATTAACTGGAATTATTGCACTTTAGAGGCATAATCCATAAAGCTATTAGAACTGGCTCAGAAGAAAATGTAACAGAATTTAGAAAACTACTGTCAGAGTTCCTACTTTAAGTAACTTATATTTAAAATCTCTAACCTATAAACAGTGTCTTTTTCTATACAAATATTAATTTTAGATAACGTTTTCAAATTTATAAGTTATTACTTTTGTATGTATTTCTGTATTATAATTTTAATCATAAAAATGCTGGCCTGATGATTGATCCTCACATAAGCAGCAGCAAATCAAAGTGCACACTGAGCTTTTTTACATACAGCACATCATCTAGAAAAGGAGAAATATCTTCTGAAAACAAACTGAAGGAAAGCTTACATCCATATGGATTCAAGTGAGGATCTGCAGAAGGAAACAAGACGAGGAAAAAAGTGACATGGATGCCTTCAGCAATGTACACTGAAGTGAAATAAAAAGTTCTTCACCCATTGTCACAGGCAAAACAATCTTTACTTGGAATCTATTTACTTAATTTATTGCCAATTAAAAAGAAAAAAAATCCAACCCCAAAAGCATTTAATCACTGATTCAGGTATTAGCAAAAAGAAAACATAAATAATTAAACAAACATATAAGTAAGCCTTTTTCCACCCCATTCCCCAGGCTCAAGTCAAGCACATTCCCAGTGTCATCTCCCCCTCTCATAGTCTCAGCTTGCCTTGTTTTGCCTCGGTGACACTCAGCCCGCCCCAATCCATCCCCCGAGGTGAGTGGTGGCGCAGGAGGTTGGAGTCACGTGTGCATTGGTTTCTTTCTGCTGCTCCATCGTGCTTCTTGCTGCTTTTCCTCCACCACTCCATGATTCTCAGTGTCCCTTCCCTGGCTGGGGCCACCTGCAGTCCCCAAGGGTACCCCTGCCCTGGCACATCACCCACAGCCTCCATTTCAGAGCTGTCTGTGACCAGCACCAGGAAAGCCACGGCCTCTTCTCACACTGGGCACCCTGCAGCCCCGCTGCCCAGGTGCTACCAGGTACACCTGATAAACTCATTCAAAAGCAATTTCCAGGGAAGCAGTGAAGGACAAATATTTTGAGAGTACTGTCTCTCAGCCCTTTCCCTCATGAATAAGTACTGACCACCATAAAATGTTATTACACATCAATACAGAGAAAAAAATAACCCACCCAAAAACCACAATGATGCAGAAAGCAAACAGCAAGACCGCCTTGCGAAGGAGGAAAAACGGAGCCCTTTCCACAAAGACCAAATAAAAAAGAGGCTTGGTCAACACTCCCACAAATAGTTTAAATAATTAATACATTTAGAGGCCCCTTCCCCTCTCAGATCCTAAAAATCCATCCTAAAAATGGTAATTTACTTTAGAGGAAGACTGAAGTTACTGGAGTTCAACTGAATCAAAGCAGTAACCTAGACTTTGAGAGGACTGAAAAAATCAAAAAAATGCAGATAACTGAATTTTGGAGTCCTACCCTTATGACAAAAGGGTCCTACCCTTATACCAAAACAGAATAAATACATATATGTGTATATATATAGCTTAACCTGAGAATGAGGCTGCAATTTTAGACTTTGTAAGAGTGCTCTTCAATATCTTCTGGCCTTGAACACTGGACTCATTCACAGGCAGGAGACACAAAAAAAACCCCATTTCTCCTTTTGAATAGGTTCTCTTTCTAACATAAGACAATGTGATCTCTTAACAGAAGGAGATTTTAATATCCTCTTCAAGCAATGTTTTTACAGAATGCAAACTATTAGTTATTCCCTGTTCAAATTTCTGAATCTTCACAATACCTCTTAATTAAAGACATGATGCTATCTGCCTCCCGGAGGCTTTTAACAAGTATGTATCCCAAATTAATCTTGAATCAAACTGAAACACAAAGATTTGTCACACAAGTTTCAGGGACATCTGTGCTGCATAGCTCAGCTCTCGATATGATTTGTAAAAACTTCTCCCCTGCTGTCCACAGAAGTTTCCTCTGACATGGGAAGCAGAGGAAGCTGCTCCCATCAGGAACAGGGTAGAACAAGGATTAGTTGAGATAAAACTCTATTATCCTATAACGTACACAGCATATTTTGAGATTCACACAACTCATTAATCCGATCAATCTTGAATAGTGTGGATCCAAGGAAGCCAGGATATATATTTGGGTTCTCAAAGCAGATTTCACAAAGCCTAATATCAATACTTCGAGAAAATTTATTTTCTGTTCACAACCATACAGGTGTACGGTAGACTGGCTAATTTTCTAGTCTCCAAAAGCTAGTCCAACATAACTAATGAATTGACTGAGTCAGTCACAGATCACATATGAATTGACTTTAAAAGAAAATGTCAGATAATGTAAAAGTTACCTCTCTACATAATTATGAAGATGAGGAGTCCACTGGATCATTAGGTAATGCATGTGTAATAAAATTTGAACAAACAAAGCTATATTTTTTGTTGTATACTGAATAAAAATGAAGGACTCAGAATTATTTGGGGAAAAAAAGAAGGGAGGTTACTTATAAGTAATATAGCTAAGTTTTTTAACTTTTTGTACTTGCAGATTAATGTAAAAAAATGCACATGCCAGTATGCTTGACACTAGAACTATGATGCAGCATGTTATTTCTAAAACTCCCTCTTTCTGAAAGATAAGTCAGGCAAAACTTAAATAAAACTCAATGATTAAGGTTTGTCTTAAAATGTAGTCAACTCCTTCCACTGTTTGTTCAGAAATTATTCATAAACTCTATGAAATTGAAAATCTCTATGGTACCCTCTGTGAAGCCTCAATAATTCTGCTTGAGAAAACAGAAAAGAGATTTCCTATATGTTTTTGAGCATCATGCAGAATCACTTATTCCCTTAGACCATAAAAATCTTTGCTACATGCCAATAAAATGAGATGTTGCATACCAAGAGCAAGGGCACTTTAAGGAACCAACACAGACGATTTCCCACTGCTATACTGAGGTGGATTCATGGTGTAATGGCAGTTTGGGGTGGAGCACAAAGAGAGAGAAGAATGATTTATAGGCCAATTTTTAAAAGGCTGTACGTTAGCTTATTTAACAGTGTGAAGGGCTAATTATTTGGACATAGATACTTCCTGTAGGGAAGTTCCTGTCCCTCTTCTTATAAAGTTGTCAGCAGATAAGGACCAGTTGGACTGATGGTGGGGAGACAGTATCATACGTTCTTAAAGAAAGAGCACCATAAAAATTTATTACTGGTTTTGTGCATGTTTTGTTCCAGTGAAATTTTCCAGCGAACTTTTCCAGCTATGTTTAAGTTACAAACTATTCATAAATAGCACAACAGTGGGTGACTGTACAGCGCAACGTGTTCTCTAGCTGCAACATTCAAGCTCTTATATCATTTTCCCTGCTGCTGTGACTAACGTGCTCTTTAAATAGACTAAAGAAATAAAATTTCAGGAGCTTTGCCATTTTTTTTGGAAGTTCAACATTATGTAGAGTAAGAAAGGTGGAAAAGTTGGATATTGCCAGCTGATATTATTGTCCTTGTGCTCCCTATGTTGTGAAATAACAGAAAAGAACTAGGCAAAATTTTTTTCAGGTGGCTTTAATGTGTTATACTGTCAAAGGCTAAGTCCTTTGGGTACTACACAAAACTGATTTTTAGTCTGCTTTACTGACTGTAGTATCATTTCTTTTCTACTTCCATAGCAGTAAAAAACACACCTTATTTGAACATTGTGTAGCACACTGGAAGGTCAGAGCATCTGTTTTATTTGTATCACAATACTTCAGCATTAACAGCGGGCAAACTCAGACCAACAGCAATAGAAAGGGTCAAACACTCAAAGAAAATTGGTTGCAGCCTGCTCCACAGACTAAATTTACCCTCCCCACCGTGTGTCTTTTAAAGTAAATCTGTCATATATAAACAATTGCGTGCATCTAGATTACTTTGTCATCTACTTTGTTTACCCAACTTCTTTTTAAGCAGTTCCAGTAACTAGGTTGACAATATGCCCACTCAATCTATTTTCAGACTTAACAACCTTTCTAGCTAGATTTTTATAATGTCTAACCTATCCATGCTGAATTTTCCACAAAGGGCACAGAGAATATTTATCCTTTTCCTTTTAGATGCTTTTCATAGAGACCATTATCTGCTCTCCTCTCGTTCTTAGACAAAGACTTCTACACTGAACAACCTTGTTTCTTTAGGTCTTTTCTTATATATATATATATATGTTTTCTAGAAATCTAATCACCATAGTCCTATCTGAATTGCACTCCCCATTGTTGAATTACACTCATATTTATTCTTTGTTTGTTTCAGTGTTGTTGCAGTGATATATTATTAAGTGGGCCTCCAGATGATACCAGAGGCTATGAAATATTTAGAAATAGTAATAGGGCTTTAGAAAACATGGAAAAGATGATATGGAATAAATTACACCCTTGTCTACTATTTAACATACCAAAAATACATTATTTACTACAAACCCTGATTTCTTCTGTGGAGAGGCACTTAATTATATGGCAAACAAACACATACTTGGCAATTTATGGGAGCAGGGAGTTACTCAGGTAGGACTCTGGTATGTGGCTCTTTTTGCCACGCTCCTCCTATTCCCACCACTGCCTGTTCAACTTTTATAAAATTTCTCCCCCCCATTTTTTTTTTTAATAATTAGAACTCCTGAAACCTGTTGCAACAGATACATCAGATTTGTTGTTTTTTTTTTTAAAAAAAAAAAAAAAAGGATTTGCTTCCTGGCTAGACATTTCCCTCATTGAGATCTGCTGCTTTCCCCACACAAGCTGTTCTGTCAGACAGTTTCCTGGTATAAAAGGCTTCATCTGTAACCTGCTGCTTTGTTGTGGAATATACTACAATTCTTTCAACAAAAAACAAAGTCTTCCAGAAACTTCCTAACACGAAGAAGAGCCTGTCTTTTCCCTTACTGTTGTGATGAGGAATGAAAATTGTTTTGTGGCTTGGGTGTGATTTTCCTGATGTAGGTGGACCCAAATTTACTTACTTAAAGTGTTGCAGTTACATTTACTAAAGCTGCTCAAGTGTATCATCAAAATGCACTAGAAAAGGGTGGATGGCTCCCATGTGTAGGTGTTTCTCATCCAGTTGTAGAAACCATCAGTAGGAGGAGCAAGGAAGTTCACAGCCACGGGGGTCTGCCAGCCATAGCACTGACTATCCAGGGAGGAGGAAGTAAAACCTGGAACTAAACCAGAAGCAGCTATTTGAGAATTAGAACACTTAGTATGATTACAATCCCACACAAATTCTGCTGAGGGTTTTGTTGTTGGTATTTTGTTTTGTTTTGTTGTTGTTTTTTTTTTTTTTATTGAGAGACAATCTGGTACAATGAACTTCAGGCAGATCTTCAATTTAACAGCCTGTACCTTTACCTTTTTCAGTGTTTCTATTCTTTTACATGCACCTTCTGTAGTCTTAGCAATAGAGCATCCAGAAAATGTAAGAAACTTCTAACCCTTGCTGTACTCCAGAGCTTTGAGTTGAGAAATCCTCTAAATGCTAATCCTTCAGTAGTACTAATTTATATAGGTGCAATATCTGTAAAGATTAAGATATCTACAAATCAGGATGGAAATAGTCAAAAGTAAAACTGACTGATAAGGCATTTGCTACTAGCTAACAAAAATAGCTGTGCTGAGTGAAGCTTGAAATTCAAGAGCTGGGGAAAAGAAGAAAGTAGAAGAAAAATGTATTTACAATTACAATTTTTCTGACCACATCGTTCTTTCCAAATTACCCTGGCTGATTCTAACTGTGTTGTTATAAACAACCTGCCTTAACACAGAAGACAATAAGCTTTGCCTCTGCTTTAATCTCCTACAAAGTATGGTGCTCTGGCAGAGGTTCTCTTTTTTTTTTTTTTTTTTAATTATTATTATAGAGGCTTGCAACACATGGTTCAAAAGTAATTGCATGGAAGACTCTCCAAAAATATATGGCTTTGGAAACTCATAAAGTAAAATTAACAAATTAACATCTCTAATCAGCTATCCTCAAGTCCCTGTCTTCAGGCAGAATAAAAGCTGGTTTGCAGTAGCTGTAGCAGTTACTAAGAAAATAACACTTTTTTTCCCCCCCTCTTTTTTTTTTTCTTTTTTGCTTATATTATCTTCCTTCAGATTTTGGGGTTAAAGAAACTTTTACTTAACTTCCTTAACCAGTGCATAGTACATCTGTTCCACCCCAGTGGCCATAAGCATTTCCAGCATGTATATAAGAGCATGACTATATCTGTATAAGTGCATATGTAGGTAACATCAGTGAGCTCAGGCGGAAACTGGTCCTAAGAAAATTAACTTGCTGAAGACAAACCAAAAATCAAATGAACATTTTGTAAGGACAAGCAGATCAATTTTGAGACAGAATAGGTGGTGCTTACTGATACACTTGTGACTTTTTTTAGAAACCAGCAAATTGAAAGTATATTGTTTAGTGTTGTACAAATATAAATTCTCATAGCATGGTAGAAAAAACCAAGCCTTCCAACTGCAATTGACTTTTTTGAGCAAGTATTTTGAGAGTTCTGAGAAAAGTAATTGATGCAAGCTCCAATTTCAGGTAACAAGATAAGTGCAATCACATTGGTATGTGTCAAGATTTTAAGCAGTACATTTACCATTTGTTTGCATTACACGTATGTAAGACACACATTTATCTCAGTAAGACACCTAACAGTTCTCTTTACTATGACGGCTGCAAATCTAAAATATTTCTACCAATGTTGTCTACTTTAAAATGTAAAGAAGCATTGTTTCTTTAACGTACCTGTTCTCCTCCAGTCCTGAGAATGACTAAGGTTTTTATTTGACTTAGTCTGTACTGATTCCCTGATGATATTGCAAAACACAGACAAAATTTTCTCATAATAATTTTTGCTAAATATCATCTCTGAAACACAGTAATAAAGATATTCAAAACAAAGGTTGGATTAATGATTAAGCTTTGAGATCAAGAAGTCAGTTTTCTTAGCCTTGTACATCCATCAAGAGGAATAAAGAAAAATGTATAGACCAATTATTCAGTGTCCTTTAAAAGGTCACAATATCCAGCTCTTCTTTTCACAAGAATTAAATCAGTACTCGATTACTTTTTTTAAAAAATAAAGTGGTTTTTCTTCAGGTTAACATACCTTATGACTGTCTGGATTATTTCTTTATTTTCAGTGCAGCAGACCAGTGCAGTCTGAGGAACACGGTGTCATCTTGTAATGCAGATGACTATATTTATGCTTTCATCTGTATTCAATAGGGCAATACCTATAATTCTGAATCATTCCAGTTTGGTCATACGGAAATCAATACCACCACCACCATGTCTATCGGGACAAGTAATATGAGCCCAATTTTCCGTTATTCATAGAGTCTAGTTATTGTCATTCTTAAACAGTTGTTTAGCTATTTAGTTTGTTGGCAGAGAGATGAGTTAGTTATGAACATCTTTAATTACTTTTTCTATCACTTGACAAAGCTGATTGTTATCAAGGGAAATTAGACTTTCAAAAGTAATAAAAGAAAGGAGGAATCAGCTATGTCAGAGGTCTCCCATACAACAAGAATAAGTGAAAGGACTTATCAGTTGGTTTCTAATTGAGTCTGATGGGAATAAAAGATACAATACCTTTTATTAAAAAGATGTGTGCATACTTTAAGCATACCTCCTGTTTTTTTCCATCACATTGTTGAGGCATTCATTTTATCCTGTTGCCTCCTAACTATGGGAGATAGGAATACTATTTCACTGAAATCATCTTTACTTTTTAATCCATTATGGTTCTGAAGTGAGCAGAATACCACCATGAAAGATCATCATCTTAAATTTGGTTTCAAAAACATTAGCTAGATCCAAAGTGATTAGGCATCTTGCTCAGACTTCATGAAAAATATATTCATGAAAGTAAAATCACCATTGTTTCTTGGCGACAGCTTCATGACCAGCAGAGAAGGAATGAAGCCTATGCTTAGAAAACTGTTTCATCCCTGTTCATAGCCAAAAAAGTAATTTGTCCATCAGTAATGAAGTAACTTTGCCAGGATCCTAAAATATATACAGCTGACAGCTGAATAAACTCATTATGAATCTACCAAGGAAGAAAATATCAGAAAAGATGGACACTTGTACATGGTCAGTTAACTGGGCCACACTTGTCTGCATAAAAATCTGTTTCAAGCCAGAATTAATTCAACCTTTTTTTTTTGTTGCTTTTTGTTTGTCTGTTTTTGTTTGCTGTAGGCAGCACTGTTTGTTGCACCATTTCTAAGGGGAAGGAGGGAGTGGGCAGGAGAAAAAAGAGAGCGCTGAAGTCCAGAAAAAAAAAATTGGATTGCTGGAAAATAAAAAAAAAATCTTTTCTGAACACATGCCCTTTTATAATACACCTTTTTTTTATTAGCAGTCATTTCTCAGGCCCAGGATGGAATTTATGCATTTTCTACAAGTTCACACTAGTACTTTCTATGGGAAAACAGAATATCAAAGCTGTTCAAAAGCACATTCCAGATACAGAGGTGGTGGATAACAATAGCAGGTTGCATGTCTTAATAAAGTGTCAGTATGTAATGTGTTGGCACTCCATTTAGAAAGAAAGGAGAGTTCTCAAAGTATTATGATGATAGCTCTAAACATTTATTGACAGGACTGTAATACTAGCTTCCTCTTAACTGTTTTAGGGCAAAGGCCTGTAATACAATGATTCTATTCCTACTGAGAGAATACTACAACAACAAAATGAGCATATATTTAAACAAATTAAAAAGGTCAACAAATTAATAACTAAAAAAGGCACACAGCTTTGAACAACATTACAGCCTGGTAAAACAGCATATACTGGATTAGAGAGCATATAAAAGCATTATGTGTAGTATGAAAGAAGACTCAATGGAGTGACACATAATTGAGAGATGATATATAAGTGGCGGTATATAAAGCAGTCAAGGTTTACTTCTTAGAAAACCACTCAAAATGGTCTCCTGAAACTAATCAGAACTGACAACAATTTTAAAAACTAAGATTATATAACAAAGTGATATGAAACTGTAGGAATGGAGCAACACAACCAATATTTTGTCACGCCAAATAATGCTTATCAATATTGCCAAATTTAAATGAATTAGAATAATTGCACAGCAAATTGGTTTTTGTTGACTAAAAAGAAAGACTTTGATTCTTCTACTACAGAAATTATAAATTTCTTCTAAAAATATTAAAGCTAGCAAATGTGAATTGCGTTAGAATAATATTGCCAAAATCAGTATTTCTTCTCTATATTTATTATGACATGGACCAAAACTATATCACTATTCTTGCTCTCTTTTATTCTTTTGAGGTTTTTGATAGTCTTATATATAAGAATATTTCTTTTTGAAATTATTACCATTTATTGTTTAAAACTCTGTGGAAATAGGTCATGAATGAGAGAGCTGGAGGAAAAACAGGAAACAGGACAGCAAATTTTCTGTACTAGAACACCAAAATACACCATAGCATAAATACAGGGGGGAAAAAAAGATCAATTAATTTTCTCATCTAGGACTTCAAAACACTATTTTCCTTGAAAATACATTTATCCAAGGATTGTGTGAAAAATTGTAATAGCCACTATGTTAAATACTTAGCTCTTGTATTTATACCACATATATACATACGGTGTATATATACACCATACATAACATATATTCGTCATTGTCATTTTGAGCACTTATATTTTTCCTCTGGAAACAAGACAATTTATATAAAACAGAGCCTGTTAAAAAAATAAAAAACACAAGAAAATAGCATGTATTACAAGTAAACCTTGACAAAAACAAACCTAAATTAGTAACTGGTGTCACTAGTACCAGTGACCTCTAACACCTAATAACTGCATCTATACCAGTTTCAGTTCAATGTAGAAATAAATATCCTAAATGTTTTGAGCTAAGTCTACCATCCCTTCAAAGAAAAATCTGTCAATAATTGTAGGAAGAGGCTACACACTATACAGTCCAAGAGAAACAGGTGTTCTTTCTTGCCCTAATTTTCAAGAAATAGTTCAGATTACACCTGTTTCATAAACTGAATCTCATAGCTCCGGGATGCAGGTACAAAGCAGAGCAGGAATTTGTCTAACAGCAGAGCTTTATTTCCTTGTGGGAGTTCTCAAAGGAACTCTTCAAGATGAAGTCCCAGACTCACAGTCAGTACTCTTCATGACTTTGCTTTTAGCTGCCTGCAAGCAGTACAATTTGAGTTAGCTTGGGCTGAATACAGTAAATACAACCCCAGAAACCCGATTTTGTTGTTGACACTGTTTACAGATCAATGTGATCTTTAATGTTGGTTCTGCTTTGAGTGAGGTTGGACCTCCAGAGATCCTTTCCAACCTAAATGATAACAGAGCAAACCTATGAAGCAGCTTTTTAAAATAAAGAATATCCCCTGTGTCGTGTCCCCGTCCCACCCCACCCCACCCCACCAACGTAGTTTGCTCATGGAAGTGCTGGACCATTATTTGCAAGACATACTGTTTGAATCCACCATGCTCCATGTCTCACAATGTCCTTGTGGATAAGTCATGCTATCATTACATGCTTTACTGCTATTAAGACTATTTGAAAGTCATTAGGATTTCATGCATAACAGGAGGAAGAGTATCTCAGATTCTCACCCAATCTAATGTAGCTGCTTAGATGAGATCTTTCTTTGGGACATGGCAGAGGCAGCAGCTCAAGAAAGTGCTGGCATCCCTGCTGTGTTTCTCAGTCTTTTGATATCAAAACTCTTGCTCTCCACCTCCTCCTTCCACAATTGTATTCCTCCTCCATTGTTCCTCTGGGACCAAAGACTACTAGAGAAAGATCTAGTTTGAGATTTGAGTATCCACATTTGGGCATATCTAAACTCCTGTAATAGTCAAGGAAGCTGTAGTCAACACAGGCAATGACAATGTCGGCAGTGCAATCAGTGGAGTCCAGAATTCAATACTGGTCAGTTTTCCTCAGCAGCGACTAAGCATGTGCTTTAGGGAAACCTTAGCCACAAGCGCTCCAACCTCCATTGACTGTAGATTGCTATTGACAGTAGTGGGAGCCACCTAGATCCTGAGTCGTAGACACACCAATTCAAGTGCTTTAATTAGGAGCTGAATCCCACTCCTACTGACTTAATATGTAAGGCAGCTTATTCTGCACTTTACAAACTAAGGGGAGGAAGGCAATTTGTAGGTAGAGGGGAAGGGGTGCTCAGCCTGTCATCAGTCCTGAGCTGAGAGGCCATGCAAGTAACACCACCACAGCTCTCCAAAAGTGAGTACAGAAGGAGGGCAGGGGACTGGAGGAGGACAAATGCAGGGAAGGAACAAAGACACATGAGCCTGGGCACCAGAGGAGAGCAACACAAAGCCAAACACAAGGCCGCTGGTGACAGTACTGACACCTAGTAAGTTCAGTATCAACCTGCACTTACAACCACCGCATTATCATAACATTATTTCTTGCCCTTTGCTAATGGGAACACACTAAGGTTTATGTTAATCTAATATATTGTTGTCACATTTTGTTTTTGGCATCTTGTGTAGCTTTCTCAATATGACCTAGAAAAATATTTAATATTCAGCTATGTCATCTTATTGGCACCCTTTACACTGACAAAGTAGATACAGGTCTACTTTTATCTGAGGTGTTCTCTGCTGATGCCTGTAAACTGAATTAGGATGTTCTTAATCTCATCTTGAGTATTGTCCAGATGGAAAGAGCCACATGCAGTGCTACAACCATATCATTAAATTCTTACTTCACAACACCAAAATTATCTTTAAAATCTAATTTTAACAACAGTCTTTCCAACTCGATTCCATATAAAAAAACCAAGCCCTTTTATCATGAGATCATTCTAATATGCAAATGACATTGTCTTTTTTTTTTTTTTTTTACTACGGTACATCTCCCTCCCTGTCCACTTCTGTAAAAAGGATAACTAGGCTGAAGACATTATTTCTCACTGAAGTATTTATCAGGAGTAGGTGACTTGTCACATTAATTTAAATTCTCTGCTAATGAAAGTACACTTAGCCGTAGATGTAGATACATAGCAATATATTAAAAAAATGTGTTTTCCCTGCCTGAAATTACTGGTGCTTGGGCCTTTTAAGGCTACTTATATAGCAAGTCTTGGCCGTAGTGTTGGTAATTGTATTTCTAAGACTATGTAAATGCATATTCAACTACAAAGCAAATTAAAATAAAAATATTGGGTATGTACAGCCCAACTAAGATAATACAGAGAGTGAGGGTGAGAGGTCCAGGAAACCTAGTGGAGTTCCGACTAAAAGGGGACTGAAAATTTGGAGGGGAAAAAAAAATCCATTTAGTGCTCCTACATGTTGAACTTAGTTGAATAATTTTGACTTGACCTTAGAGTGCTTAAATCTTCTTTTTCTGTTCTCTCTGAGAGGATGGTGACAAGACTTCAAGAACACTGAAACAGTGATGGCAAACAAGGATTTCTAGTTTACAGTCTATTTCTTCTGGACCATCCAGAGGGTGCAGTTTTAGCCAAGTTGCTTTTTAAATCCAGGATTAACATTCAGTTTCTTCAGTAGTAGTAGCAGAGTTCTATGCAAAGAAGGCAGCAATTGCCTGCCTTGTGGCTGCTGATGTAAAATAAAGCAAATTAAGGAAAGTCTTAGAAATGCACCAGCCATCCCTTCCCCTTCCTATCGCATACTCAATGATAAAGTAAATTACAATCTCTTAAACTAGTCTAGGAAAAGAACCCACTAGAAATACGGTAACAATTGTGTGCTGTGTGGGAGATAGACTGGGTAAATTGGCCTTCCATGATATTATACTCATACATAAAGATAAATTAATGTTGGCACTGCTCTTGGCTGTCTGCAGTCACACTCAGGAATGTAGAATTCATTTAGCTGGATGAGTTTCAAGGCATACTGGAAACTTCTGCCAATGACCAAATTGAATCTTCCCAGAATTGGAAAGACACAGACCATTCCTGCAGAGAAGTGTTGAAAGGTTTGACAGCCAGTTGCTGACCTGTGCTAGAATGAATATATGTTTCAGATTGAAAGGCAGAGCTGCTCAATAGCTCAATTATATAAGATCTTTGTGTTTCCATTCTTTAGTACACGTGCCTAACTAAAGAAGTGTTTCCCTTATGATTTGTACTAGCATGACTAGCACCCTAGAAATGTTTCTCTCCCAAAAGAATGTTAAATTTAACAATGACAATGGTTTTCTGTTAAGAGTTACCTACTTTATAGCTTTTTAGTTTATGTCAGTCATACTTCTTCAGAATAATCTTATCAGTAGCAAAAAGTGATACTCTGGAGTGATAGATTGCTTATATGCACTGGCTTTGATACTATTTTCCACTATACTGCATCGGGACAACTTTTTATAAAATGAGTAATGAATTAGAGTATTTTTTAAAATCACCTGCTGATCACATTAATCTCATCTGAGTCAGATGAATTTGTCATGTATACTATTAATAATAACACTAGTAGTAGTGATATAACCTTCTTTGTCTTAGTTTCTCAGCTGACAACACATTAGTCCAATATTCTTATTGATTATCCTTGACACTTTCTTTCTCTTTTTAGTTCCCTTTTTTGTGTGTCAGACTGTCCATTCACATTGTTGAGTGGCAAGGGAGATAAAATAAGATAAAATGCAAGCAGCCAGAACAACTTAGTAAATATACTGCTTCAAACACCTCACCTGGCAGATTCTTGTCTATACGCAGAAAGGCAATGCATTATTTATATTAATTTCCATACCAGGATCATTCTTATGCAAATAAAACAAAGCAAAACAATATAAAAGAGCAGTACAGAAAGAACACGTTCAGCAGGTGCTTACACCTCTATTGTCATGAAATTAAACTGAGTTCTTATATATACATATATATTTTTATATATATATATATTTATATATTTCCTTAATAAGAACAGATCAAGTTTCTGTAGATTAGGTCAAACCATGGAAACTGTTCATGGTGCATACAGTTGACATATTAATAAAGATAAGAAGAGATTGCTGTAATAATTCAAGGTCACGTCACATAACACTTGTTTACAATACTATGTTACCAAGAATGATCAACTATTCTTTTATCCCTCTGCCTTCTTCACCACATATCCCCAAATGATTTTGAATTTTATTTGATTTGCTTATGTCTGTCAGTTTCAATGTTGATCAGAGCTCTACTTCACTCTAATTACAGACAAGGAAAATTTAAAAGGACAGTTCCTGTCCCTAAGCATTTTCACAACTATTTAGATACACATTACCTGAACAGCACTGACAATTGATTTCTACATTTGAAAAAAATAGAGTGTATTTAGACATATTTGGCACAGCATTACACCATACGCAATCTCTTTGAAATCAATGATATCGAATAGAGAATAAACCTGAGCAGGTTGGCATGCTGTGTGTATTTCATACGCAGCATCAAATTAAGATCATCTCAAGCTATCTACTGTGCATCAACAGCAACATACTTTGTTATTTCCCATTTGCACACATTTTTGTTGTGGTTGTTTATCTCTCACTGGAGTCCCATCTTCCTGCCATCTATTATCACCCTAACTCCCTAATGTGGCTCTTATTTTTTGTAGCTATTTCCTGTGAAATGAGAGTGTGCAAAACAGCCA
The DNA here is from genome assembly GCF_047370975.1 of Nipponia nippon. Lineage (NCBI taxonomy): Eukaryota > Metazoa > Chordata > Aves > Pelecaniformes > Threskiornithidae > Nipponia > Nipponia nippon. The sequence continues at coordinate 32,060,465 of NW_028262380.1, forward strand.
GATCAGCATGCCCTATTTTTTTCCCCCTATAAACACCAGTACTTACAGAAGAGTCTTTCTTTTCTTATTACAAGAATATCTGTCTTATGGACTTCTCAGGTTCAGAACAATTTTAGAGTTCAGGCCATGTAGGCTTGAGAATTTAGGTCACTTGATGCTCTTATGAATAAGGACAGATGCATGATTTCCTGTACAGGTTTTTCTGTCTTATCTTGCTAGATTAACATTTGTCTTCAAGTTCAGATATTGAAGGGAAGTGGAAATCCAATGTCTATTATCACATACAAAAAGCTCTGGTGTATACTAGCTATGTATATATATGCATGTGTATTTTAAAACTACATAGGTATGGCCAAACTTTAGCAAGTATTGTTGTGTTATGCATGCAGAAAAAGGCATCTGAGACGAGCTCTAAACGTAGGAAAGCCCATGTTTTACAGTACAGTGCTGCAGAGGAATAAAATTTCTTCTTCTTTTGCAAAACAAAAAATCCACTGCTCTGCAAGAACTTAAAGATACCTTGTTAATGAAAAAACACTTAAAGAACTGCATAATTTCTCATCGAAATGGTCATTATTAATAAAAAACATGGACTTGAGTTCTGTAAAGTAGGCAAAATTGTAGATTTGCTCTGCTGATCCAGCACATGACATACAATGGTATGAAAAAAATCTACCAGTGTTCATGTTGAGAGCAATGATCTAGCTTCGTAAAATAATGAATAATTTGCACAATTCAAAGTTAGATCAACAACCTTTTGTGGAATCCATGTTCACTTTTGTAGAGGTGAACCAAATTGCTCAGGAAGGGACTGCACTGTGGGCAGTGGGAAGAGGCACAGGATGCTCCCTGTCTTTGTGTATTGAACAAAATAAAGAGGGATGGCAAAGGACTTTTCATTAACCAGCAAAATAAGAGGAAGCATATGGGCTAGGGGAAGCCTGAAGAAAATATTTCCAGAGAGTTCACTTAATTTGTAATCACAATAATACCTGTCACATCAGGCCAGATCTAGTATTATTATATATGAGGTAATTTAGCAGCAACTCTCTAACAAGCCATACTGACTCTATGCAAGAAGTTATTTTTCAGAAGCATATAACTTGAATACCTGTAGGTATAAGGAAAACATACCTGAATAACAGCAGGGCCACCTTAAACCAGTTTTGAATTTCCATTACAATCCCATGAGATGCTGCAGTGTCAGGGAAGGGTTAGTTCTCTATCAGACAGAGAACTGATGTTTGGATAGGAATTGAAATGAAGGAGACTAGAAAGTGTTAATGCACTTCAGATATTTTCTAGTAGAAGTCTTTACAATCATAATGCAGCACGCATGATTTCTGCTTTGAGAATTTCACTAGGAAGAAAAAATTACAACTAATACTCCTTTGCTCATGAATTCTATATTTTCCCTACTGTTCAGTGATATTTTCCCTTCAGTATAATTTTACAGGAGAGTGTGAAATGACTAGTGATGCCTTCTGTTCCTGTCTCTCTGTTTACTCTCACAGAGGAAAGAGGTTTGGCTTTCTTCCTTCTTTTGGCAAAAGAGCTTGTTAAAGTTCCCTGCCCCCTTTTTTTTTTTTTTTATAAAGTTAGATTAAAGGAGTGCAGCTCTGCCTGAATAAAATAACTGGAGCCACAAATTTTTTTTTGCTGTATCTCTAAGTACCTTATTCACTCACATAGATTATAGGTTTCAGAATAAGGTTACTCAACTACTTCGTTTGGTAATTTTTTTTTTTAACCAGGCAGCAGTATTTAGCTTCAGTGGTCCTGGCCTACCAGATGTTACATGCTCCCTTCATTTCTATGAGCTGTGCAGACATATAAAAAAAAAAATATAAAATCACTAAAGGAAAGCATGCGATATCACATTTTATTCAAATGAAATTTACCATTTGACAACAGTCTACTGTAAAAATACCCCTGCTCTAAACAGTACCAAGGCCATATAAGAATACCCCTTAGTCACACAGCAGAGACAAAAAGCTGTCACATACTGGGAACTTGTGTGTTTATATAGAAACACCTCAAAAAACAGGGCACACGTAGAGAATTTATTGCTGCCCAAAATCAAAAGCCTTCATGCAGACCTAGTTACTTCTGTGGAGTCAACTGGAAATGGACAGAGGACAGGACAGTGTAACGGGAACCTGATCCTCTGTAACGGGAACTTGATCCTCTTGGCAAATGATACTCACTTGTTTCAAAGGCCAAGGGCTTCTGCTTATTTGTTTCTTGTTTGCATTTGCAATCAATCTGAGCACTGGTTTATCAGGCAGCACTACCTACCCGTGGTTTGACAGCTGAACAGCAGGAGGAGGAAAAGTTGGAGAAAGACCAAGGGGCTGTGCAGTGACAGCTTCGCTGGCTCTACACAGGTAGATTAATGAGTTTACAGAGATAGGTACGGACAATCCCTATTAAAGATATCACCTCAGGTTGAAGGTGGGGGCAAGGAAACCTCAGTCAGCATTTTACAGGTATTGCCTACTGAATCCTTATCCAGGAAAAAAAAACTCACTGGAGCTCTGACCGTTAAGAAAAGTTGCAACATAATATTCTGTTGATATCTGGCCAATACTGAATAGTTGAGGATATAACCTTTTTTCTTTACTTCTGCTAAGGTGATTAATATCACCAACTTCATAATCTTACTGGAGGATGGACACTAAGATTGTCTTTGCCATATAGAAAATGATGTAGAGGGTAGGACAGTGTGGGGAAAGTTATGTTGTCATCCAGCTACTCATTTGTCCCTCCTGAGCAACTGAGATGTCACAGCACATGAAATACAACATGCTTTCAATCATAAGCACTCAACACAGTTGACATGTCAAATATCACCCATGCTGGTCACCTATATATGGCCTAGCTTTTGTACTCAAATACATACATAAATCTGGAAAAAGCTTCTTAAAAAAAGGAACCTATAAAACTGGCTGTACCATTAAGTAGTGTTAGAATTGGGTTAGTGCTCAAATTATTAATGAGTTAGGATGAGGACATTCCTTTTCCCCAAAAATACTATATTTTATATAAACTATTTTAGTGGCATAGACATACATCTATATGACATGGAAAAGAGTTGCCATGTTTGGAACACCCAGAAAATCTATTCCCAGGGATTCTGTTCCTTGTGATGAGAATAGAAGATAGATTGAATTAACTCAGAAATATTTTCAGAATATATCCTCATTTTCTAGGAAAAATTTCTGACTGTGTTCTTTCTGGATGGTGAAAAAGAAGAAAAAAATACCACAGAGATATGGATCAGATATTACGAGCTGTAATGGAATATAAAATATGCAGTAAATAAGAGCAATTCTATTGTTAAGGAGTCTTTTAATTGCCTATTTGTGTAAGCACGGGTAAAGATACGACATTTCCCTTGGCAGTGGTAAAGACAGAGCAATATTAAGCTTTGTACAAAAGTTCAAGTTCTTTTATGTCACTCTTGACTTTCTTCCAGGAGTTTATAAACTGACTGCATTCATCATTACAGGTGCAACGATGAAAAGCAGACCCTGAAGATAATAACATATACTGTTTTCATCTGTTGTTTTATCTGTGAGAACATTCAAAGAAAAGAATGGAAGAGAAATACTGAAGAATCTCTAAATAAAGCTCGGATTTTGCTGCTTCACTTTATAATCTCTGGAGATTTGCTGAATTGAAGAACATTTTAGGACATTAGAGGACCTATGGTCTTCCTTCTCACGTCACTTTTTTCCCCTTATCCTTTAAGTAAAAGGTTTATAAATAAAAGTCCGTTTAAATACGTTATACTTTCACAAATTATACTTGTGATTAAATTAAAGTCAAATGAAATAAATGTTAATTTTGATTGGATTTTATCCCAGTCTATTAAAATTAACTTTTAAGGTTAAGATCAAAACCTTGCCAAAGATTTTTCCACAATGCTTTTTGTCTGAAATACGAATTTCCATACTGGTTCTTTTTGTAGAGAAGGTTTGTATCAGCAACACTTTACATTTTCAAAGAAGTAGAGAGCCTGGAGACAACTGAAGAAAAAAAAGACACTCAGAGGTACTAGCCGCATTTCTGCTATACTTACAAGATAGTACCTGTAAAACTAAGAAGTAATGCATATTTAAAATAAGTAGCATCGCAGTATTTTTCTTTTAGAAACAACAATGTGAAAAAGAAAAAAACCCAACTCTTGTAAGCAGCCAGTAACAAACTGCTCCAGTTGCTTTTAGAACCATTGGGGGTTTTTCTTTTGTTTGTGTTTTTTTTTTTCTTTTTTTTTTTTTTTCCCCTCCACAGTATAGCCACCTTTTTATGGCTGACAAATGCCCAAAAGATAGCTGCAAGTGACTCAATGACAAAATTTGTTTAAATTAGGTAAGAAAGACTTGAGCATTTATTTTAATCTGTGTAGCAAAACAGATCTAATGAAGATGTGATTACTATTATATTCTTAATGAAAAATGATTTCAAAATTTAGCAGGAAAGTTCAAGATATATGAACTTATTATTCACTGTAAGAAACTAATGAAGATTTACCTGTTTCTAGCATAGTCTTTTGGACCCTGGAGAAAAAGTAAGAAAACAAGTATCTAAGAACAGCTGAAGCTATTTCTGTGTCACCTTTAATTTTAAAGCAGTTGATAAAACAGTGAATTAATTGGAACTGCTGAACCAACCCTAACCTTTTTTTTTTTTCCCCGAAGTTTTAATAACTTTAGTTTGCAAAAGAACAGTGCAAACAAAAAGATAGAGGCCTCTTGTTCTGAATATTTTTTTTCATTAATCCAGAGGGACCAGAAGTATTATGGTAGGCTTCTAAAGGGCTAATGTACCTGAAAAGATGAACTGTCATATATTACTGTGCTAGGTTCACTGCACAGAGCTAAGCTATCTGTCTAATTTGAAAAAGCCTAGTAAAGCAAGATTCACACACAAAAATCTACTTCCCTGAGGATAGCTAACATTCCTGGGATGCTTTACAGTTTTGTGGTGTTATTTTGTACAGTTTCCCCTCTCACTTTTAATTTCTCTAGGCTCCGTACAGAATTCTGGTAATAACACCTGTTTATTTTTATTTGTCAGGAATTAAAAACTGCTCAGCTGTGCTAGGATTAGCCCTCAAGATTCTTTCTGAAGACATTACAATCTGGAAGATCTATAGAAAAAGGACTAGATACAGCATGGGGTGTATTTACATATGCATTAACAAAAAAAAAAAAATCAAAGACACTGATCTGAACATGCCCATAAAGGAAAGGTTGTAGGGATTTTTATTAGAGTTACTGATCCCTAATCATTCTGCAAGATACGCAACGAAGCTGGCCCCCTACATATTTTGCATTCATATGGCTCCATGGTATGTTCTTTGCTTAGGAACTTTGGAGCCATTACGCTTGCATATACCAGTGAGGCCAGGATCAAGGCTCTATATTCCAGAGCCTGGGGAGTCCAGGCAGTGAAGCCAAAAGCTTCACTTGTACTTTAACTTCCATTGTACTTTAACTGCCATCACAGATCCTCAGCTATGGCTGAGGAGAATGAGACAACTTGGAAGGTGTGTGTAAATGTTACCTTTCTTTTCCTTCATCCTCAGCATCTTAATACCCAATCTCCTGACAGCTCCACACTGAGCGTGTGAAGCGCACATCTTACATCCTGTCTGTCATAACAATTTTTATTACACTCCTCAGGCTAGCAGCACGAAGGGAAGCCCTTCACAGGGGCTGCTCAGATGGCTTCTTGCCTGTGAGTCTCCCCCATTCCTGCCTCAAAACTGGAACATTCTTGCAAATACTGATTAGATAGTGTTGTGCCATTTTCCTCCAGGAAACAAATAACCAGCATTGGTAATAGCTCTCTAGACAAATACTCACAAATAGGATGCCTAATGGCAAAGTATGCTGAACTGTTCTAACTGGATAAAGGAAAATTCACACTTAAGAGCTTGTTGAGGAGCAATTCCAAAGAATCACTTGTGTGTCTGAGGAATCTTTCAATAATACTATTTATAGGGCTTAAAAATGCCTGGTTTATTGCATATTTTTATTGGTAACTATGAAAACAATGACATTTTAATTTTCTAACATTTTGTACAGGGTCATTGAGCTGAAGGAGAACAAAAGAAGTTATCTAGTCTAACCCCTGGTAATTAAGTTGTTTTGAAACACACCCAGCTGTGGAGACTCCATAACCTGCTCAGGTCATACACTTTAAAAATTTCCATAATTTCCTCTTAAGCGCTATATTGTAGATCTCTGCTCATTTTTGTTACACTCTTGTTGACTCATTCCAAATGGATAATTTTTTTTTCTTTAAATGCAGCACCCAAAACTGAATACAGAATCACAACCGACACTTTGTCAGTGCTGAGCATATGTATGAAAATGGCCCAACAAACAAATAAGGGGCAAGAAAGTATTGAAAAATGTTTGAGCATAGTTATGTTTTTGCTGTACCTTTTTCATTAATTTCTATCTCAGTCATAGATGCTGAAGAAATATCACACATCACTATCAATGGGACATAAGGAAGTCTTGGAGCCCATGATTTAGAAGTTCTGCAGATGTTGACCCAAATCTCCCATAACAGTTCCCTATTTTGAGAATAAAAGAAGTTTCAGTCTCACACAGGATTCTTAGATAACCCTGCAAGTAATAAATAAAAAGTGAAAAATAAGTCATATTGTGATGTATTGTTCATTTAAGAAATGGAGGAGCATGAGAATCCATAAAAAAAATATTTTAGTCCTAACTACAGGCAGTCATTGAGCAGCCTCCCACCCTCTTAAATGAATTGTAAAAGCGGGAAAAGGAAGATACAATGAACAGCTTAGAAGACAAACAGTTAAAACAAAACTGCTGGTGCTGAAGCACTAAAACACTCCTGTGTCAGTGCTGCAAATCTGCTTTTTAGGGCTTTTGAGCCTCCATGTTCCTGCTGCCTAACTCTGAACAGAGGTGGTTAAAAAATATTGATGAGACACGCCATCAGCCTTTTTTTTTTTCCCCATCCAGAACATATTACAACTGTGATCCTTTAACGTTCATCATGTTTTCTTCTCACAACCATAGCATTGTGAATATTCTCAAATTTCTTAATTTTACGTACAGTTAGAAAAGGAGAAAAATAAAAACAATTAAAAGCTAATAATTAGAAACCAAATGGCATCATCTACTATTTATTACACCTACAGTCATAGCATAAGAATATTTGGTAGCCATGTGTTGATAGTTTTCTCCTCTAAACTTAAGTTCTTCAAAATATTGTAGATTAAAACATCAGGTAAGAAAATACTGAAGAAAATATCAAAAAGCAGACAAGAAAAACATGACTTTATGCTCTACTTAGTTGATATAAATATCTATATACTAGACAGCTCTTCAATTTAAAACATCATATGCTATAATATGATTTGTAACAGTTGAAAATCTGATTATTTGTGTACCTTTACATTTATGTACCTCTATATTATCTATATGCAGATATTTAGGAACTCAAAGTTGCAGCAACTTCTTAATCTTTATTTTGTTTCTGAATATGACATTAGAGACAAAGTAATGTTATGGCTGAAACTATAAATAAAGAGAAAATACATTTTCTTCAAATACTTTCAGATTTATCACTAATATCTACCAAGTGTGCACATTTCTATAATCACTTTTTTATTTAGTCATCATAAACACAGAGAAATAATAAATAATATCACTCAAAAAACCTGCATCACAAAAGAGCAAAACAAGGAAAATAAGCCTTTGTATCATTTTTTGCTACTATAAAAAAAAAAAACAAAAAACAAAAAAACAACTCCTTTTATCTGGAGCAGTCTGGTCAGCTCACATAGTCTTTCCATAAGCACAATACGAAAAGACCCATTTTCCACCTGCACTGTAGTGCTTTCCTTCATTTGCAACCAGTATTGAAGGTCAAAGCTAAAATACAGCTTTCAGCATCACTTCTAATGTTACTTGTATGACTATTGAAATATAAAACATACAGAACTTAATGAGGCACCTCAGCAAAACAATTACCATTTTATCAGATCAACAGAGAGCAGAAGTCATTTGAATGTTTACTTATGATAAGCAAGAGAATAAGCCCAGAAAAGCGTCCTTGAAACTGGAAAGCGGCATGCCCAGAGAGCTTGCGCACTAAGCATACACCGGGTTAGTTATTTAAACCCAAGCTCTTCAGCCAGGTCCTTGGCAACCAGCAGTTTGGGTGTTAAGCCCACCACCTGGGTGGCCACCAGCTGGGCTTCCTAGAGCCCCAGGGAAGTTGCCACAGATGGAACCAGCAAATGCAGTGCATTACAGACCCCCTGGTAGGCAGGTCTGGGACCGCAGCAGCTGGGAAACCACTCCAACCTTCTTCTCACAACTGAGAGCGCCAGCCAGCGGCAGAGTCAGCTGCCTGAGGCAATGGGCAACTTGCAATGGGAACACCAGAGAGAGCTGAGAAGAAAGCAGCCCACCCCACAGTCTGTCAGGTGGACTACACAGGGACCAGGTTATTTCAGTGATCCAAAGAGCTGATTATTCAACCTTCCTACCAGCTGAGAAGCCAGCCAGCCCAGAGACACTCATTCAGGCTGATGATACTACCAGTGTCTGCTTTGGAAGGGAGATGGGTAGGAACTCCCTCACATCAGTGGTCAACAGAGGAAAATTGATCTTTTTGCAAATTGTTTGGCAAGATCAAAAAAGGAGGCCCCTGACCTACAAACATTGTCGGAATTCTACACGTCTCAAAACATCTACAAAGTGTGGATAGACTAAGGCAAGGGATATGAAACTGTTTGGAAGGCACAAACCTTACATAAACAACAAAGCTCTACCAGGAAATATCCTGACAGCAAACTGCCCTGAAAAAGCTGTGCCAAGCAGTCTGCATCCACATTGATCTGCCTGTGCCCAAACAGTCCTCCTGACCATTTCAATGCAATCTGAGGTACCATGGCCTCAGGCTCAGTGAAGGCCCTGTGATCCATCTGCACTGGTCAGCACAGAGTAGTGGTCTCTCTATAGGTGTGACACCTCTACTTTGACAGCAGAAAAGGGGTGTCATGTTCCTTTTTCTTCACCCCAATCTCTTGTGGTTTTTTTTTTTTTTTTTTTTTTTTTTTTTTTTTTTTTTGTGTGTGTCCTGAGTTCACTTTCAAAACCCTGGACTCTGAAAAAAAAGAAAAATGGCTTCAGCACTCCTCAGCATGCTCAGACAAAATACTTTGCATTTGAAGGCCCACTCTAACAGCAAGACAAATAGCTGAGGACAGCAAGGAGCAGGATGACAGTATGTGAAGATCAACAGTCCTTTAAATGATTTCCAAAAACCTCATCACAGTGAACCAGCAGCTTAATGCCTTGCTATGTGCACAGATCTGTGATGTCAATCTGTGACACGCAGCCATCACTTCAGAACCTTAAAAAAAAAAAAAAAAAAAAAAACAAAAAAACCCAACCATTTTCCTGGAGTTGTGTGACAAACTCCCTTCAGCTCCTCAGCAGGTACTCCCTGGGATGTAAGCTGGTCCGACAGCAGAGAATTGCTTGGTTGAACAGCGTGTAGCAAACACTCATGATCTCAGCAGGGGAAATATTCTTGTGGATGCTACTACGTGCAATGGATTGCACAATGAAAGCTCTGCTGAAAGGGATATGCTGTTGCCTGGATAAGATGGATGGGGTGTTTTTGAATATCCTGCATAAAACTAGTGCAGGCGACACACCACTAATGGAAGTTTTAAAAGTCACTGTTATGCAGCAAGCCACCTCCAATTAATAACTTCCATGAACAGGTGTTACTGCTCTGGGGATCTGCACTGCTCTTTTGCCATACGATGCATATGGTTGTCTTTAAGTACAGATTGCCGAGCATAATTAAGAATAGTAAAGAATTTTTTTTTGATGCAAATATATGAGCACATAGTACATCCTATTTAGAATTGAATTGACTATTTCCAGGCAGAAGAATAGCTATGAGCACATAGTACATCCTATTTAGAATTGAATTGACTATTTCCAGGCAGAATAGCTCTTTCTGTGGTGCTTCAATCCATACTTTCTTGGTCTTATTTCAGATAGCCAAAACACATTCTGGTCACTATTCAGTTTTTCTGATTTCCAACAAAATGCTTAGTCATTTATTCTGTTCTAAGATCTGAAATCATATGCACAAGACTTCATATCAGTTAATCTTGGGCTTCAGCATAATTCTAACATTTTTCTTTATAACACTTAAATAGGCTTCTATAAATGCATAAACATATTACCAATGTCTTTCTTTTTCACCTCTACTCTGCAATAGCAGAGCCCAAAAACTGTACTCTTCTTGTGCATGTTACAGAAGATGGTTCAAAGGAAGTATATTAAAAGCTCGTCCCCCTTTTATGCCATCCATTTAATTGCATCATTCCCTTGTCCACTGGTACACTGACTGTGTAGGTCTGTTCAGCCTTGGCTTTTTCATGGTTTGCTAATACCAGTATCTCTATTCTCAGTGACAACCAGTCCTTGTTTTGAAAAAAAAAAAAGAAAAAAAAAAAAAAAAGCCCTCTGTTGATATCCAGATGGTGATGGGAACCTAATTCACCATGCTTAGAGTTAAACCTAGTGAGAGACTTGGGGTTAGACCTTGCTCTGTTTCCTCTTCTGGTAAGCCTGCTGCAACCCTTTCTTTGTGTTTCAGACAAGTCCTAGTGCTGCCAACCTCAGAGCTTTCCTGATTTTTGCAAATATGAGACGCACATCTTCAGAGACTTCTCCATTCTCCATACATAGGAGGCTATTTCAAGGAAAACTGGAACTTTCTTCCTGAATAATACCACAGCTTGAGGTCTATCTTTAGCTTGCTTGAGCCTTGCTTGTACAGGTGAAAATGGAATTTTAAACCAGATTATTTTCCAATTCTAGTGATCCCTGAGCTCCCATATACAGAAACTTGATGAAAGTATTCACAAAGCACTGCAGGGATAGTTGCATGTGGGGTTGGTATTGAAGGTGGACATATTATCACATGCACACAAGAACTTCAACAGACTATGTTGTTCAAAAAGCTGAAGTGCAGAATTGTAGAATAAAAATATCCATAAGCACTGCTTGCTGTGAAGTTTTGTTGTGGGTCTAGAATGCAGAGAATCTCAAAGACTTCCATCCACAAAAATGCCTGCATCAAATGCCAAAGGTTGTATAACATTACTGTGTCTTCCCTTAAAAAAAAAAAAACAAACAACCAAATTATTCAAATGACCTACTTGGCACATTCTGTCATTGCACATTGTAGCTCTCCGACTTCAGCATTCCCACAAGAGCTGCATGCAGCCCTCTTCAAATTTTGATCAATCCGTCCTCATCAAAAATCCTTCTCTGAACTCTCGCATTCATTTTGGTTTCCTCCAGAAGTTTAATCAGTGTATGCACTCTTCACAAAGGTTACTAGAGTCAGAAGTTTTCCGCCTTTGCTGATACTTAATAAGCGGTTCTACCAATTGCTCTGTCCACCAGGCTGCTGTCTCTCATTGTCACTGTGCTGTGCAAGGCAAACGTGGTAATAGAGACTGATTATTTTCTTCTGAGTGTCTGAATTCACTGAAAAGGAACCTTTTGAATGCCCTAGTGAATTCTTCTGATAATTTTTAAGAGACATTTTGCTGGTTTTCCCCTCCATATTAGAGGGGATTGGCAGTTTAGCGAAAAAACTTCCATAAAATGAAGTTTGCCTGCTGCCATAGAAAAGCCTTTAATTTCCTCTATATTTGCCCTTACAGCTTGGCATATCACAAGCAAAGAGGAAAACATTACCCCGTGAACTAATAATTTCAGATAAGTCTTACACCCCTTTATTATTTATACAATATTAGAGGCAAGTATGAAGCTTTAAACATAAATTAAAAGGTAATCTCTTATCTTTGCAAGGATACATTCAAATTGGACATTAATTTTTATAAATATAGTAATCCAAGTATGAAGACTGGGTACAAAGACTGGAGGCAAGCATAGGAAATGGACTAAGAGTAAAAAGTAAATTAATAACGATGGTTCTTCACAAGCATGCCTGTAGCCTGACCTGCTTATCTCAAAAGGATCTCGTGCTGGTGAGTGCATCTCCCTCAGACAAAAGGTTTATTTATCATGCTGTGACAGATCTGAATTGAGTTATGAATACTGCATATTGGCAAATACTTTGGAATGTTTACAGTGTGAATACATTGAGAGACCTCAACTAAGAGGTCTGTGAAACAGGTGGGATGAAAAAAAAAACAAAACCACACCACAACCAAAAAAACCCAAATCAAAAAAAAACCCCTTATGAACTATTAAAGCACAAAGCCAGAACCATTGGCTGAGAGAAGTATAGCTCAGCCTTTTCATGATACATACCCAGAATAAGTGTAAACCAGAAACCAGAACAATCACAACTCTACAAAACAAGCTGGAAAGAATTCTGGTTCCTATCTCAAGAGAAAGTTGTGTGAGAAACCAAGCATGAGTGTGGAGTATGGTGTGCAGAGGCAATGAAAATACGATAAAAAAGACAATGAGACAAGTATTTTCATAGGGTATAGATATTTTTTTTTCTTTGCCATAATACAACTTTAAATCTTTCCTTCTACTGCAAAGTAAATAAAGCAAAGGTATTTGCAGTACAAAAGAAGATCCACAAAGGAATGAGGTAGAATTATTTGTCTTCAACAGTTATTCTGTGCAAGTGATTCTAAACTTCTCCCTTGTGGGGACATGGTTAAGAGCAGAACAACAAATTTGTCTCTGAACATATGATGGCACAGCTCTGCCATCTGAAGCTTTCTCTCAGACCTCAGGAGTCAATTACAATGCCATCAGAATCATTTGTTAACTTGGAGCCAGACAAACACTATATATGTTTTATACAGAAAATGCAAAGTAATACCTTTAAGGCCAAAAGGGGGAAAGGAGTAGTGAATATGAACAGGATAGGGACATTAGGATTTATAATCCTGAACAGTGAATATCCTTAGCTGTAAAAATCAAAGAAGTGCCAAATACAGCCAAAACACTGGTGTGCTGTTTTTTCAAGAATCCAGGTACATATCCATCTCCCAAGGTCAAACGCAAAGCCACCTTAGACATTCTAGAAAGGTCTCACCCATCCTGAGTAAAAACCTGAAATCTTACATTACCTTTTTAGTTGGTGATAGAATATCAACTCTACAAAATTAAAAGTATGATAGAGGAATCTTTAGAGAAGACTGACAGGAATGAATACACAACTGATGGGGAAAATTGAAGTCTCAATGAACTTAGGTTGTTTGGACAAAAAAGAGAAGGTGGAACAACAACTACCCACAGTGTGACCATACATTTATTGAAAATGAAAATTGATCAAAAAAATGTTTTTTACTAGCAGTCAAGATTCAAACAAAATTTGTGGAACTAAAATTCACACTAGAATAAGGTACATTTTGAGTAGAAACATTCATTAAGCACTGGTAAAATTTGCTAGGCACCATGATAGCAATGGAGATTTGAAATCAGGATGACTTTTTCCCTGAAATGATATAGGTTACTGGAACAGGAATCAACTTGGGCAAAACCTAGTCTGACGCTCTTCTGTACACAATGGCTATTTCTTCTGCCTATGTAAGTGACAAATGTTAAATTAATCTTTGTCAGCTGAAAAATCTAAAGGTCACATTATCTCTGTATAGCATTTGGTAATAAACATTTGGCACTAAGCATCAGGGAACATAAAAGTCCAAAATACTTCCTAAAAGGCTCTGAAATACTGAGACATTACATGAAGACTGACAATTGCCAAAAGAAAGAGATACATACATATTTATGTTCTCCTTGTTTACATCCTTATTAAGCATTTAACTTTTTCCTTGAAAATTTAATTTCAGATTTAGGAAAGTAGCATTGTGTGATAAAAACAGTGAATATTGAAGAGAAATTTGAGAGTGAAGTTAAGCAGCATATAGTCCTTACATAGCATTTCAGAACTGCATCTGAAATTTCCTTGGGAAAAAGACAGATTTTAAGATATGTGAACTAAGAGAAGTAGAGATTTTTTTTTTTCCCCCTTTTGAGACACAGAAGATTTAACAGGAACATAAATACCAGAAGAAAAAATAGACAGCTGTGCTTTTTTTTTTTCTATAATGTACAAGTCTAATGTCTTCACAGGTAGGCTGAAGAATGGTAATGCTAAATAATGGCAGGAAGAGACATGACAAATATTAAAGTGAACACTCACAATAAGAAGTTTTATTTCCCTGAATCTGAGTTACCAACTGTACATTAGCAAAGAGATGGATAGGTAAACGTTGTAACTCTGTAAAGAAGGGAAAGGCCTGAGGCAAAGCTGAAGTTTAAGGAGTCACCACTACAGAGGTTATAATCAAAGCTTTTACAGAAGATGATGTAAACAGTAGGGAAAAAAATGGCCCATGAAAAACAAATTATATAGAGACTTTCAGTGCCATCAAGCAAAGCCCATGATAGATTTATATCATCAAAATGTGTATATTGATGCAGAGCTTAAAACCCACACATTTGGGTGCAGAGCTAATTCTTATTTGCACACAGTATTTACACTGTATTGACTGTGGAGGAAAATCAAATAAATAGTCATAAAGGGCGAGATCAAATACTGCTCAGACTCTGTACTATCCACTGTGTGTCTCTACAGTTTTAGATGCACCATTGTGATGCCTTCCTGCCAGTACAAATGGCATTGTATAAAGCAGACAAACTTTGACCATGATAGGCGTTGTATCTAGCATATTTTGACAGTAGTTGAGTCTGACATTAACAAACAACTATTCTATTGAACAGATGATCCCTGTTCAGAGTTATCAGTTCAGACCTCCATGTAAGCCATCTCACAAGTGACGGGTAGGCATCTTTACAAGGAGACACATTGCCTGATGTACAGAACACAAATGAGCATATTTTTTTGTCCCTCCATAATATTACAATGGTGCAATGGTATTTCTATCACATTTCTGCCACAACAGGACATTAAGGCTATTGCAAGGTAACAGAGTTTTGTGAGTATACAGTTCCTAGATATGGAAATTGAAGATATCCAGTCATGTCAGGTATCAGACACTCTTATGCCTAACCCCCTGACAGCTTGATTTGATTGATATTACAGCTGAGAATATCAGGCTGCAATAAACTTTGTACGCAGCTGATAGCTCTCTTTTTTTCAGTTTTGTTAAGATAAAACTGAAGTTTTGAGATTTTTCTATCACATAATAATTAGTATGTAGAATCTGAATATTTCATATGCTTGTCATTGTTAAGATAAAACACAATGAGAGCAAAGCAAACTGAGTGACTGAGAACAATGCAGTCCCAACTGAAGACTTTCTGTGTGCTTTGGAAGCTTATATTAAGCATAAAGAGCAATCTGCAAAATTTCACCCAAGTTAGAAACAATGGTAAGAACAGATTTAAGACAAGGAACTGACAATTCACCTGTTTGACTACTTGGAATCTGATATCCCGTTGACAGATTCTTTACATTATACACACACACACAGACAAATACATATATATACACACACACAAATATATTCCATGTGTTGGTGCAGTATCTATGCATTGTAATGTAAGCATATGTGTTTAGCACTCCTTTTTCACCATTATTAATCAGCTTAGTACTTTGATGCTTACTATAATATGGCAAAATTTTTAAAAGTCAACATAATTTAGTTCATCCTTACAGAGAAAATTTTGGTTTGTGTTGTTCTACCTAAAATGTGGAACTCCCCTTAAGTTACCAGCCAGAGTCATTCCAGGATGAGAAACTCGTCTTCTACACCTAAACTTGTCTTCCATTCAGAATCTAAGCAAAGCTCATACAGAATATGGACTTTCTCACTGACCTCTTCAAGGCCTTCCTCCTAGCCTTGTTAAAAATTGACATTCCTTGTAAAAAAATGCATTTTGCAGCATTTTGAAAGTTTTCCATACCTCCACAAAGCTGGACTACTGAAGTCTGAAGTACTGCACATACTAAGATTGCACCACTAACCTCAACAAATCAAAAGGTGTCCTTTTTTATGAGATCTTGCTTTGACTAATCAAATCTATTTGTGTAGAAGGTAGTTTTCCCTAACTAATTCTAATAAATCACCATGGTCTAACACACTATTGTGTGCTCCAGATGACCACATAATCTTGACGCCTTACTATTACATCTGTTCTACAGAGGACTCCCTGCCCTTTATAATGAAAAAGATGTAAAGACCTGTAACTTAATAAGAGTTCAACTTTATTAACTTAGATCATCTGAGAATTCACACAGAATTCACATAACTAATCACTCTCTCCATTTGGAAGACCTTTATCAGTCTTCAGTAGCTTACTTCCAAAAACCCACTGCTTTGTTACCTCTTTAGTAGCTGACATTAAAAGTCCCATCTCTGTCCCACATTTTTTATTTATTTTAAGGGAATGCCTTAATCTGTATCTGGGAATCAGGAAACCAAACTCTGCATGGCATGAGATCTATCCTGGACACCTATGAGAAGCAGCCGTAAACAATTACCTTAATCTTATCTGCCATGGGTTCCAAAATCAATTTTCCCCAAATTACTCTGGTATCAAACATGAGCATTTAATTATTTCTTAATTCAAACTGTTTTGACCTCATCAGCTCAAAGTGATTTGATCTTTTTCCTTCCAAAATTTCCACTGCAGTATTTTAGAGACAAAAACAATTGTCCTGGATCTATCTATTTTATTTTTTTCTTCCACTCATTAAGTCCATAGAACTAAATAAACCCATACAGTTTACACCTGGTGAAGAATAATAATCTCTGACAGCTCCTTCCTGGATGCTGAAAACTGTATTGGATAGTGCGAGAGTGGTTCATCTAACTTCCCAGTCCACCACTGGGATTTTGTTTTGTAGCAGTTTCCATGAATGGAACTCTTTCCTTACTGGGTTAATAGGAGTTAATATTATAGATCCTCTCTTTTAGATTGCTTTTAAAGATGGAGTTCTGGCATGAAAACAAGAAGAAATCAAGAAAACCCAGTTTGAGTAGCTATATGAACTATTTATATTAGCTAATAAAAGTGAAACCTCTGCTTTAAAAGAAAAATAGACAAAGGGGAAGGAAGGGGGGAAGGGGGGCAGAAAGTCAGACTAATGTTAGGCAAATCATTTTATGTATTTTAATCATTCCTCCAGGAAGTGATGGGTGATTAACTTTTCAGGAAAATCAAGAATATGGACCAAACCATATGAGAAAAATATGAACTTCACAGGAATATTCATTCTTACAAATGTCAAAGCTGTTAGCAATTCATTTTTCCACTGTTCCCAAGCCTCATTCAGACTCATCCTCTGGAAAACTTTGGATTCTAGTGCTCTTTATTCATTAAATCAGTCAATGCTTCAGGTACCTTCTTAGGGTCTTTGTTTCTTTGGGCACAAGATACACTTTTAAAGAAATGACGAAGTTAGACTTGATACTAAAAATATAGTTTTCTTTTTTTATTGTCTTTTTTAATTCCTCCCTCCCTCCCTCCCTCCCTCTCTGAATACTGCCATACAAAAGACCTGGGAAATGAATGCCTGTCAAACATGGTCATGCTGCAAAGAACTTTGTAGGAATGAGACCGTTATATGCAAACCCACACAGGTAGCAGCAGCACAGTTTCCTAGAACAATCACCTAATTATGTGCCAGCCCAATACTAGTGGAATTACCCATAAAGATTAAAAGAGACTCCATTTTCTGTGTAAAGACTTCTTGCCAAGGCTGCTGTTTCCACCCACTGTAGTGTATTTTTGACATGTGGACACTAGTTCATTAAGGTCAATGATTCATTTTACTAGTCCAGTAAACAGCCATCTTAATGAAAATTTTTGGTTGCTAGTCCATTATAGCTGGCATAATAAACAGCTGACTGAAGTATTCCAATGTTCAGTGAACAATGATAAAAGTGTCTATTAAGGGTATGCAGCTATGCCAAATACAATCATATATAATCAGCTGCACCAGAAAAGCCTGTCGACACATTGGAGAACATCGTCAGTCAGATGATGCATCTGCTACAAGTGGCAGCTGTTGTGCTCTGGAGTGTAGACAATTAGACACAAATATATTCCTTGGGCTATTTGCAGCACTCAAGCATGGTATTAGCTGACACCTGTTAAGCTGTAATCCCTACATTTTTGATACCTACCCATCATGATTATTGAAAATACAATTTAAGATATCTAAAGACATGAGATTTCATAAATAATGGTGAACATAACAGCAATACCACATGTATTTCTGAATTTTATTTTAGGAGAAGCTCTTTAAATAGTTCACAAAGAGTCAGGCTAAATAAAATTATAAGCCTCTTACCAAATTCATAAATGCCAAGTGCCAAATATATTTACATGTAATGTACTATGTGCTACAGTGTAATTTTTTATATCTAATTACTGAAGTAGGAATCAGTAATATTGCAAATAAGGGCATATACATTTTGTGGAGAAGAAATATCAACTATGTGAACAGGAGAAGCATAGAAAAAACTCTGCCTTTAAGGCTATGAAGAAATTGAGCATAAATCTTTGCCTTTGGCATAAATATTTAAGCATGCAGTGAAGTTATTATTGGATTTTTCTTTATTTGACTAGCTCTGGGTTTTGCTTCATATCACTAGATCTGGTGATAATTTTGATTGGATTATCACACCACCACCACCACCACCCCCCTCCACCCCCCCCCCCCGATTTTCTCCAAGTGACAATTTTTTCTTGTAGTGAGGAAATAATCCAGAGGTTTATAAAATTACTTTATATATATATATATTTATATATATATATATATACACACATACACACAAGAAAAAAGTACTACTGCAGATGTCCTTTAAAACCACCAATAACAAGAAGTTATTAAAAAAGTCCTCTCTAATAATGTCTTCCTCAGCCTACAAAAATAACATGCCCAAACAAGTCAGGATAAATTATGAAAGCATATCTGAATGTTAGGGGTCTTGCATATCATACTCAAATTCTTAAACTCTTGAAGTTTTTTTATCATTGATTGAAAACAAACTATGCTAATGATTCTCATACAAAATGATAAGGCAGACATGGAAAAAGCACATACACTTAAAAGATACATACTTGACTCAAAAATCATGACAAAAGTTTCTGACCAGTTTCCACCCACCCCCCTTCTGATAATTAATCTTGCCAAGCATGAAAGAGAAAGAAGAGCTTTTGCATAAAATTTAGTCACATAGGATATTAAAAACATGGCTCCCAAAGTACTATAAACACATAATGCCTTACTTAATAACTGTAAGAGCTGTTAATTTGCTAATTGAATATTTACTATCCCATGGTTTTCTATTTTTAAAGCACAATGGGAGGCATCAGGTTGACACCACTAGAAAAACAATGTTTTTCTCTTCAAAGTTTGTGATACTTCAATCTTCTGAAGATTTTTTTATTTTCATTTAATTTTCTTGAATTTTTCAAAAAGATAATTCAAAATAGCTCTTAAGACTGAACCTAAGGCATTAAAAAGAAAGCTGGTCTTAACCACTGCGTGTTATTTCAGTTCTCTGAATCAGGGTAAAGCTCATAGTGTAGGCAGTACAAACTCATTTACTGATGTTTATACTGGTCACTTAGCTGTTAACCCTGTGAGTAGTCTCATAAAATTTACTGAAGACTGTTGCCTACCAGCAATTTCATAAGACTAGAACCTTTGTAAAATGCTAAGAGAGGGCAAAGTACTTATGATGGTCCCCAATAACGGAAAAACATTTGAAAATGGCTTAGCTTTTTCCATACAGAAAACACTAAGCAATTTATTGCAATGATTTATTATGATTAGACTCTCAGCAGAAATTAAACTTAAAAAAAAAAAAACAAAACCAAACCCAAAACATTTTTTGATGGAAAATAGGCAGAAGTTTTTTCTCACACTCCAGACTGCTGCACACAGGTTTTGTTCAGCTGTCTGGAGAGGTCTCACCCTGAGAAGGCACCAGCCACAGGGCTCCTGCTGGTAGCCAATTTCCTTCACTCCAATGGTACTTACCACACTGTTCCATGCATAATGCTGACAGCATAAAGTGTGCCTTGATGCAGAGCATGACAACTGCCCCAGAAGTCAGCTTCAGCAGTTATACAGTAAAAGCCAGCACAAGAGCTAGGACTGTGGACTTGATCAGGAACTAGAGCCAAATCTAGTCAGGAAGGCAGAAGCCTAGCAGGAGAAAGGAACCACCAGCTGCAACAACTCCAAGTGCTGATCACCAAACAAGCACCCAGCAACACTTCCTGGAGCCTTATATAGCCCTTTAAGTACCTTTCTGACCTCTATAGGATTGGTTGGGCAAGAAGACAGGCCGGACTGATAAGAGTTGGAAGCCTTTTCTGGAGAGACACTGGGTTAGTCAGGGAGAGAAACCTTCTCTGAGACTGATGCACCTGGAAACGACACTGGATCAACCAGAATATGAGTGCTTAGTCAGGCACTTGGAAAGTGAAAAATTCAGCAAGCAGCCCAAAATACAAAATTTCCTCTAATATTCCCCTAATATGTCCCTCAATATTCTCCAAATGTAACATTTTTTTAAAACTCCCTTTTCCCCTAGAGTAAAAAAAAAAAAAAATCTCTTGTGTCTTAACTTTCTCAATGTTCAGAGAGCAACATAATTTATATGCCAGCTGAATACATGTAACACCTTTTATGATTGTAATTTTTATTGCAATAAACATTTCAAGAATATGAGGATAAGCAAACTAAAATTAGAAAAATAATTACTAGGAAAGGAGGAACTATGACCAGAAGTTATTTAAAACCAAATTTTGCTGAGGTATAAAATGGTCAAACAAAACTAAAAATGCTGCTTCGGTAGTGTGTTTTTAATACAGGTTTGGAAAAGGAGAGCAAAAGGTCCAAACAATGGTCTAAGACTATATTTTTCTTGCTTTCTAGCAAAACTTGATTCATGTGGTTTGGGAAGGGTGGTTACATGCATCTGTAGAACCTCTGGGACCTTGGAGTGTGCATGACCCTTGTTGTCAGGAGAGATGAACAATGCCACAGGAACACGTGTACCCTTTGCAGCAACACTTTGAGAGTAATAGATTTAAAAAACACCCAGTGGTCCTATTAAGACTGCACTTTAATCGAAATGGAGCCAGTCTGCTGGCACTGAAAATTAAAAAGGTTGTAGAGGAGTATTTACGCTAGGAGCTGGGTGAAAGCCAACAGGCACATAGGAGCACCTGGTTCAGACTGATGTGACCCCTGAGAGGATGTGGTTAATGTTCAATGTGTCTCTGAAAGGCCAGGAGGGAATAAATATCACAATCACAATAAATAGAGTAGACAAACCAGACTGCTAGCCAGGTCAGCTGACTGGCATGTGCCATGTCAAACAGTGGAACAAGGGCAAAATTTACAAGTGCTTCTGTGCCGGGACTACAAGTCTAACACAGAGGATGGGGAAAGTAAGCTCTTTACTGGAGATGGTACAGGGGAGATTGCCACACTCAATGCATTCTCTGTAGCAGATAGGTCAGAGGGGCTAGATCACTGGAGAATACATGTAGAAGAAGCACTAGACCAAATAAATTAGGTGTTAGTAAGTGACCAGGACTGGAAGGGATTTATCTGAGAGTTCTGGAGCATTATAAGAAGAAACTGAAGAGAAGACTGGGACTCTTCAGTTTGAAGAACCTTTGGAAAAGGCTCAAGGTGATAAGTTGAACATTTACAGTGGTGGATAAGGTGGTTGCAGAGCTATTATCATCAAATAACTGCATCAGGAGAGGTTCAGACTTGACATTAGGAAGCATTTTTTTGAGAGGGTGGTCAAACATTGGAACAGGCTTCCTAGAGAGATGATCGATGCCTCAAGCCTGTCAGTGTTTAAGAGGCATTTGGACAATTCCCTTAATAACATGCTTTAACTTTTGGTCAGCCCTGAGTGGTCAGGCAGTTGGACTAGATGATCACTGTAGGTCCCTTCCAACTGACATATTTTATTCTGTTCTATTCTAAATCCTACAATATAAGAAGTAGGGGCACTCGGTGAAATTATTTAAAGATCAGTTTAAAAATAGATGAAAGAAAGCTCTTATTTGAGAAGCAGGTGATGAACATTTGGAACTTGTTACAACAGAAAAGCAGCTGTGTCAGCAGCTTTGAAAAAGGATTACAGAAACTCGTGGACAACAGATCCATAAACCGATACCAAAGGTACAAGGCAGGGAATACAACTGTGGATACTAGGGGAGTCTGTGGGGAAGGGGCTGTGTAAATTGGCCAGACTCCCACGCTGTCCCTGAATACCATCCCCTGCTGCCACTACCAGAGGTTGGTCTGACCTAGACTTGGATATTGGTTGGCCTAAGTGCATTGATTGTGTGTTTTCTCCAGGGTCCACAGAAGTCCAATGGGAATGGTAACAGGAAAACTATGCAGAGTGATATCTAAGGTGTTTTATTCAGAGGGTGATTAGGATCATTTGTTTTGGAATTATGACAAGATCTTTAAACTCGGCTTATAAAATGAAACATTGCTTCTGTGTGTTATTTTATTAAACTTGAGAAGGTAAGTCCATTAACCTGGAGAACTTTCACAATATTAGTATTTACTACAGACTCTTACAGAAAGAGTCCTAAGGAGTTATAAGTCTAATGGTAGAAAAAGAGAAGGCATGAGCAGAGTAATCACCATGATTGAAAACACACAACTAACATTTTTTTCAGAAAATTATTCTCCCCAGAGTACAGCTGACAGATACAGTAGTCAATTCTTATAGAGCTGATAGCCAGATCTTCCCATACAAAACGTTATATTACAGAGCTGGCATTTTCATGGGGGCAAGACTGTGAAACCTGTTATTTACTTCCTCTTCTCCCCTGCACCATAGTGTGATTACTGATTATTGCAGGTGTGAAGAAAACTCCATTCTCCATTTGTCTGAACTCTTCTGTGTCCCGTGATAATAAATAGGGCAGTCATGCAGCTCAGTAGCTTGTTACAATTTACAAACCAATTTCTTGTTTGTTTTTTAAATCCCTCTCCAAGACTTCAGTGTTGTGGAACAGCTGGCAATATACAGTGGCCATCTGCACTACCTTTGTCTTTTGAGATTTCAAATTGATTTTCTTCAGCCTACCACGTGAAGTTAAGGGGTGCTCATTGCCTGATGATGTGCATTCATACCATCCAATGTATCTGGGAAGACCATTTTAGTACGAGACCATCAGGATGAGCAAACTGCACTGTGGCAGATGAACTGTAGAATCAAGCTGCTTTTGCCCCTTATGTGCAGGGTAAAGGTTTTATCCATGTTTCAAGGCTTCAAATATAGATCATTTCTAGAGCTGTGTATGTGAAACATAGCCAAATGCCACCGATTTGCTTTGCTGATTGATGGCACTTATCCTCAAAGACACAATAGAGTATGTTCATATAAAGTCAGCAGGGCTTTTTAGGACTTGCACAAAACACTTTCAACATAATAGATGTTGATATAATCCAAATCAAAAGTAAAAATGGGTATGATGAAGACAGACAGTGGTGCATAGAAGTCACACACAGATCTGAAAAGGGAAATATTGATTAATGTATCTTCTCAAGAGTGGCTTTACTCAACCAAGCAAAAGTGAAGCACCATGGAATATTCAGAAGAGTCTTTCACCTTCATTATTTTATAGTAAGTAATTTTTAGGCCTGCAGGGTATTGCCTTACTTTGCTTGGTTTACAAAGACTGATCCAGAAAAATACTTTATCATGCTCCTAACTTCAAACTTCAGAAGTTCCATTAAGTTTACGGGAATGACTCACATACTTATAGTTAAATACATATTTAGAGCTTTGAAGGAGCTTCAGCTAAATGTTAAGTGTAGTGACAAAACTGCATTCAGGATAAATAAATCCAAAGGATGAGCTGATGTGTTTTAAATAATAGAGAAAAAAAAATGAACTCTGTACAAAAAAAATGTTCCAAACATCAAAAAGTATATCCCACTCATACAAAGGATATACAAGACAATGGAAAACAACATAACATATGAAAAGGATTAGCATGTAGCTTAATTTATTTTCCAGATTAATTATGTTAATAGAAAAGTTCAATAAATTGAAGGTGCACATTTCACAGAAGTTTATACTAAAGAATTTTATTCACATTTATTTAAAAATTGATATAACTTGTCATACTTCACAACATGATAATACATTATATACTTCTAAAAGGGAATAATACACCATTTAGAAATTTTTCTTTGGAATGTGAATACTTTGTCATCACAATAGTCTAACTGAAGTGATATTTGTTAGGCAAACTGTACAGTGTCAAATTTAATTAAATGTTTTCTTGTTAGGTTTCCCAAAAATAGATAGGAAAATTGCCTAAATCAACTGAAATTATACTGTTCTGTAAAATGTGAGACAACGTAATTTAAATGTATTTTTCCCTTTCAGTTCTCAGAAACATATGGCCATTAATAAAGTTTTGTGGTTTAGATATATAATTTAAATCTCTTTAAAAGTACATAATGTACTATAGTTAAACAAAAAGATAAAACCCACATTATATTAAAGCCATGCAAGATTTTGGAAACTGGAGGTAAATAAACAAATCATTTTAGGAAGCAGCTCCAGGAATCTGGTTAATCATGTGGTGACTCGCTCACAAACATATGCTAACATGCACAAAAAGAGATGTTTACTATCAGAGCACTGTAGAAAGAACTGGTACGGTGTCCTAGAGTTTCCCAAAGAAAAATGGAAGTACCATTAATTTAATATCAGAATTTTAGTAGGTCTACTGTAGTCCAGCAGTTTATAGTAGGAAACTGGAAGATGAGGTGGCAATAGTCATTTTAGAGAATAAATACTCTTATGTAAAATTTGCACTGCATATCATATAATTCATAAATAGAGACATTTCTTCACAAGGTGATATAAGAAGAGGACTCATCTGGGCTCTAAAACTATGATATGTGATGCGGGTAGACATAAATGTATTATGTGTTTAAAAAAACTGAACACAAACAAAAGCTTTCACCAGCGCAGTTCTTTAGCTGGTGAATCTACCTTTCATAACACAAGAAAGCTGTTGTTTCTGAAATGCTTGTAAGTAGGCCTGCTTTCTTATATATTTTTTTATATGTATATATATTTCTTGAGTGCTATGAAACAAATCACAATAGAAATCAATGCTTGCTCCCAGATGCTGTTTGGGAAAAAAAAAAAAAAAAGAAAAAAGAGAGAGATAAGAAAATACTGTCCAGGCTCTTACCTCAAAAAACCCCCTCAAAACAAAAAAAACCCACCAACCTATACACTATTCTCCATTTCCTAACTCTTGCTCCAGCTGTTTTCTATTTACACTGCTGCAGGCTAATGTAAGCCTCAGTGACTCCCTTCTTATTCCAGGACTCTCCTTTTGTACATAAAACATTGTCTTCTATATAGCTTCCATAGCTTATAGGTTCCACAGCTGTGCCCCTCATCACAGCCAGAGTAGCAACAGAGGTTTTCTGATATTGTCTGTACCATCTCTTTCTTATGAATAGTACATTTCTGGTCTTGGAAATAATTTCTGAATCAATGGTAACCTGAAGCTTTTCCTCTGCTTCCTGCGCTTTGGGCATGATATATTTGATGAGGCCAGACAGGTAAAGAGAAATTTTAACACAAAATTATTGTCTTCCCCTTTAAACTGTAAACTTTGTCTAATACCACTCTCTGTCACTTTTTCCCATGCCTTTATTCTCTTTCCATGCCCTTTCTCTGTTTAATGTTTTGGTTGTATGCTCCCTTTCTCTCCCTGCTTTTTACTCCACCATAGCAATAACGATTAGCTTGAGCAATAACCCACTCCCTGCAGCAATTAATAATGTCAGCTTTAGTAGCTGCTTGTCAGATTTTTCTCTTCCCTTTACACTTAAAAAAAGGGATTACAAGAAGTCTAAAGATAGACCATGCAATGGAAATCAAGGTCAAACACCAATGATAAGGACTCATTTCCCTAATTTAACTTCCCTGTGGCAGAAGGAAGGGAACCAGTGTGGTCTGCAGAGTCTCTTTAGCAGTGACTGGGAAGGTTAGGAATATCAAATCTATTGCTTCCAGAAACAGTGCAACTCTTCCACCACGAGGAAAATACTGGGCCAAAAGATGAAAAGGCAGTAGCAGTAGAATTTTTTTGGCAGTTTGTTTTATGACTCATCTTGGACATCTCATAATTCGTTAATTTGGTTTTGACAAATGAGTGAAGACTCCACAATCATTTAGAGCTCTCCATATGTGGGAGACAAAGTGGTACCTGTAGTTAGAAGTGGGAACAATTTTCAGAGGAAAAATTATACTAACGTTAATGATGGATTTTAGACATTGTAAAAAGTCACAGACCATGATATTTTTTTTGCACAAACTTTTAATGAACATTTAAAGCCTAATCCAAAGACACAGAATTTGTCAGCGTTTCCTATAGTCTTTACCAGTGTCTGAATCCACCCCAGTGTACTGGCCTATTTTCACCTCTTTCTGTCATAAACACAGATACACATGCAAACAGTTCACTGTCACCTTCTGATTGAGAAGTACAAAATTTATACGTAGGTTACTGCTTTTCTCCTTTCCAATGGTGTTTTTAAAAGGAGTCAGGAAAAGAAAGGAAAAAGGAAGTTTCATGGATATAAAGACATAAAAATGATTCATCCCCACCTGACTTTCTGTCCATTTCTCTGAGTTAATATTAGGCCTAATATAGAAGTCTAGTGACTGTTTTTTCACTTAAAAAAAAAAAATCCAGCTTTCATCTATATTTTTATTGTGTATTGTTGCAACATGGCTTATTTGGATTTGCTGCCTATGCACCACTGTCCTACCCATTCCTATGTAGATCAAAAATCCACCACCTTTCTGTCTGTCTGTCCAAGGTTATTGTAATGCCATGTCTTATTCACCCTGGGGAGCACGGAGATGGAAATCATGCTGACTGTTGTCTTCACAACGCCAAACTGCTGTAGGATACCCTCTCTCCTCACATGAGTACATGCCCCCACATCTTGTTCAGTTCCACTGTAGCATGGGAGATACTATCACAGCTGCTTCTTTTGCTACTACATAGGTAATGTATTTCCTTTGTCAGCAGAGGCTCCCGTCTCCCAAAGATTACACAAAACAACAGAAAGGCATGCCATTGTAAAAGAAATCAGATTCTTAATTTACATAGGATGAATGAGAATGTCACTCATGAGCTATAGGAACAATATTCTGTTATTAGTAGGGTTTTTTAATAGTTAGATTTATACTATTTAACACTTTAGGCCTTTTTTTTTCTTTCAGATTTGTTGATGTAACGTAAAAATACATTAGTAGAGAGGGACAAATAATGAGCTCAGTGATTACTTTTCTATTTTCAAAAAACGAAAAATGTAACAGGATAGGATAGTTTGCATATTTATTTTATGGTATTTTAAATACATTCCTTGAATGATAAAACCCATGAGAAATTAAAACTTATTAATAAGTTTATAGTCCAAAAATTTCACTGTTCATTCTAGTAAGTCAGACTAAAAGTGCTATTTACCTGTGTTTGTTTTCCTTCTTATATAACTTCTGTTTTCACAAAGCAAATAATTTTCCTCTTTGGTAGAAACTTCCCTTTTCAAACAGTTCCAGTAAGTTACACAGGCTGATAGAGACTCAGCTAAATCCTTTCCGTTGTCTATTCTTTTGTTATTTGGAAAGAAAGGAGGAGGCTAAGGGGTACAACTGAAGCTGAGCTGAAGAGGTAAGAGTGGGTGGGAGTTAGAGGGAGGGATTTTACTTTCTCTAACTGCTGTAGCATTTGGGACAAGAAAACTGAGTAAACATCATCTAGAAAGAAAACAATAATGCATTTTTTTCAGAATAGTTCTGAAACATGTACTTAGAAATAGGTTATTGTGCTAGAAACCAGATCTCTCAGCGGTGAAGAATGACTGTATGCAAGCTCCCAAAATACCATAAACACAGAAAACCAAATGTCTTGCCTTCAGGATTGATTCTCTAATGCCTAAGTCCTGTTATTCATTGTGCTCTAGATGATGCTAGAAGCTGAACTTCTCCCTCACAAGTCTCACAAACAAGGAGGTATACATGTGATTAAAAGGCACCTTTACTTCTCAGGTCGTCATGCATTAAAAGAACTTGATTAAGCCAAAGGCCATTTTTTAAAATATAAATTACTCTCAGTGCTTAAACTCATCAGAATTTGAGATGCTGGAAGAGCCGGACACTCCTTAAAAGGGTCAACTGCCCTTAAAGATTTAAGTTTTCCCCAAACTGAGAGAAATTTTCTAATTTCAATCTTTTTATTTTCTCAGTTAAGCAGGCTAGGCTTATGCGTGGTATATGTAATATTGACTCTAATCAGACCAGATATACAATATATGCTTTTACCATGGCTCTTCTGAAACTTGTTCTGGTCCTGGCCTGTATAAGAAATGTATTGGTTAAAGACCAAATAATACTTTGAAATTCAAACAACATAATCTGAAGGTCAGTTCAAAGTTTCAGAGGAGACCCTATTTTACACAGAGAGCTTGTATTAAATTCTAGTCTCAGCATGAACTGTGTTCAATCAACACAATGTTTATGGTGGATTTCTTTTCACTATACCTTCTATTTATATTTTAGTGTCATTAGGTTTTCCCAGATTGGACTAGTACAAGCCTGAATAAAATGGCTAAGAGTAATTTTTCTTTCTGTATCAGCTATTGTGTTTTAGTCACTTGAGACTTAGCAGGACCTACATTACTGATAGTTCTATAAAACTGTTGCTCATGTACAGAAATTAGGAATTTTTTAGGCATTATGCAGCTAGCTACTGTCTGGCTACTGAGGATATTGCTGAAATAGTAGCATGGCATCAAGCAGCTCGGTGCAAAAAAAACCCACCCAAATGCTCACCCTGCTTTTTGCCAGAGGTCTGTCCAAGGCTATGCTGTTAGCAGAACTGATGTAACCCAAATTAAATGTAGATAGGATTTGTTCGCATTGATAACATCACCACAAGACCTTTTACATAACTGTGTAATTGTCAAGTGGCTTGTAAATTGATGCGGTTCAAACATATACATACAGTTTATGCTTACTCTGGCAAGGTACAAAGGAACTTGAGTAGTGTAATATGCTTTTACAGTAGATGAGATGCAGCACTGTAATTTAACTTTACTAATGTTGATGTAGAAATAAAACCTATACTTCTTTAAAACTGGATTTTCTTAACATGAGTACTGCATTTAAATGCAGTGTCTGTTGTTTCCAAAAACATTTTTGAACTAAAATTCTAGTATACTGTTTGTGAAGACAAAAAAATGAAAAACAAATTAAAGCTATTACCATACGGCTAATGTAGACAGAAGTAAGGAAATGCATACTAAGAAAAAAATCTACCAAATAAAAATACACAGAAAACCTAAAAATTTCTCATCAGTTATCCTACATCTTCCTCTCATCCTTAGAAAGCTTCCCACTTGATTATTCTTGAAAAGAGTTCTAATATGTTTCCTATTTTATGTATCACATTTATTTATGGTTATATAGTAGCACCAGATGAAAATGCTAAGACCCAATGAAAGAAGTACAGGAGAGATTTCAAACTGTGTTAATTACAGGCTGTAGAAGTTCTAGCTCTCCAAGAAAAAGCAATTTCCAACTTCCAAAACCTTGCTATTATTTTCATAAAAGAAAAAATCCAAGGAAAATAAAATAAAAAATCTTAACGTTTCAGTGTACTGCTTTCGATTAATGTTATCTACAATTATAAGACAGACAGTCCATTAAATAGAAAAAAGATTTGTTTTACATAAAGCAAGAGAGTACAAAAGCACAGCTTTTGTAATTTTGGTAATATTGCAGTTTTACAAACATATTGCATAGTATGTGTAAGAAAATAGTTCTCATCTTTTTTTATATATTTATATACACAAGAAAATCATTAACATGAAAGTTACAAAACAAAAATGGTTAACAGACCTTTACTGAGTACTGGTTGAAACAATATGGCACTCAAACTTCGATCCAACTTACATATGCATTACAGTGAATCAGCTGATAACAATTCCATAGTCTAAGGTTTGATTTTTTTATTTTTTATTTAGACAATGATTTAGAATCTAAAAAAAACCCATAAAAATAATACATTATGTTAGCAACTGAATATCTTAAACATCCTCCATTAAATGCTTCTAGACATTTATGGCTGTATCTTCAACCCAGACTTAATAGCCCTCTGCATCTAAAATGATTTAAAGTGAATTCCGTTATCCAGTCAAGCAACTGTTTTGCAAGCAAAACAATATAACTTCAGTTGAAACAAGCAATGTCTTGGCACATTTTGGAATACATAGTCTTTCATTTTCTTAGGAACACCAAAAGATCCTCATATGTATGAACAGTAATGTAATCGCACCGCACCGACAAAAATTTTAAACCCTGGAAAAAAGTGAACAATCTACAGCTCAAAATGCTGCACAAATCTAAACTATGTTACAATTTCATGTTGTAATTACAACTTGTCATCTCTTCATTCCAACAGAATTAGTAGAAGCAGCAGTGTCATAGTGTTAGATATAATAGAAGTGTCAGTCTTTGGTCTTATCACTTGACCAACAAATGAACTGCAATACAAAACCATACAGCTAACAGTGCTCAGAGAGGTTGGCTGATGCTTTTATTTTTCTTTTTTTAAACAAGAAAGAGACAGTATCCTATAATATCATGACACAGATATTTTTACAGAAGATAGATCTATTGTATATATTAAATACATGTAGCTAATAAGGTTTCATTGTTGTCGTAAGGACAGCCCAGAAGAAGTCAAACAGCTGCAATACCATCTTAGTGGTTCCCATACAAACATTCTAGTACAAAAAGAAACTTTATTTGATACATGTATTCATATACTATTAAAAAACTCAGAGGAATATTTTAGCCACTGATTTTTTTTTAAATTGCGTTAATATTAATGCTTAACAATATCCTAAGGTCTTCAATCTTTCCCTGAAATTGTCACAACAGCAATTTGTTCATGGGAAAGTCTTGCCTTAACCAGAATAAGAAGTCACATCTCTTTTCTAAAATACACAATCAAAATATTCAGTCAGATAAGCACTCTACCTAGAGACATATCAGCTGGGGCTTAATCATAACCTGAATGTTAGATATTATAAATGGCCAACAGAGACTGAAATAAGTTGGAGACAGGGCTAGGGATCTATGAGGAAGATGACAAAAAGAATCCAAAAATTTCCTATGGCTTTGCACACAATGACCTCAGCATTATAAAACCAGCACTGAAATAGCACAGCTATGGCTCCATGTTTTAACATGGTATTTGTGCTGAGATCTTCTGGTTTCCTTCCATCTGAAATTACATTGTGGGACTATGCCATTTTTCTGATATTTTTGGGGTGCACTATTAGCGGAAGAGCTCTAGTATTGAGGTTTTCACTATTGCTAGCTCCAAACATTCAAAAACACTGTGTCTGTTTCTCTGTCCACTCAGGAATGATGCTGCTGCTTACAGATTATTGGTGTTCTGATTTTTTTAGTTCTCTAAATGCATTGAAATCACTTTTCCAATACTCTCTGAAATCACGTGGCCTAGAAATATGTTTTAAAATGAAAACTAAGATTTTCCCCTTCTTACAGTTTGCAATGGATTTAAAGTAAAACATCAATATTATGAAACTCACCAGAATATTAAGACATTATGAGAACTCATGGGTTGCCGAATCTCTCAAATACTCTCTAGTTCAGACCGAAGGGACTCTAAGCAAGAAAATCCTGACAGTGCAGAGCTATATGGACTTACTGGCTTGATTTTGTTGACTCCAATGTGCCATCTGCACCTCTGCCCTGAGTTTTCTTCATACGAAGTGGTAAATTATTCCAGCCTTGCTGTTAAAATGAATCTAGTAACAAAAGATTTTTTTTTTTCCTACCTGCCCACTCCCACCCAAATTTGTGTAAAATTTATAAAGGTTGGGTCTTTCCATCCAGTGGGCAGAAACCTTTTTCATACGTGTTACAGGTACATAACCACATAAGGTGAAGAGCAAACAAATAAATTCTCAATGGAAAATTCATCACAAAGTATCTGCAAGCCATCCTGTGGGTTTATTCTGGGAGAGAAAAAAATCTTAGTCTACTTGTGTGCAATTTCTAAGACGCCAAAATTTAATTCACCAAATAGATTAGTCACTATAATCTGTTTGTTCATCTTCTAAGTAATCAGTGTACATAATTGTGCACAGATATGAATACATATAGATGTTTCCTCATACAGATCTATATACTTTTCCTCCTGAAATATTACTTATCCACATGACTTTCATACTACCATTCTATTACTTGCGTGCGTAAGAAAAATACATCAGTTTCCCTACAGTGTTAAGAGTATGTTGTATGGCTACACTTTCTAATGTTTTATTATCACCTTTGTTACTTGTATCTCTTTTTGTCTCTCTTACTAAAAATTCTCAGGCT
Source organism: Nipponia nippon (assembly GCF_047370975.1). Lineage (NCBI taxonomy): Eukaryota > Metazoa > Chordata > Aves > Pelecaniformes > Threskiornithidae > Nipponia > Nipponia nippon. The sequence goes on from NW_028262380.1 coordinate 32,092,983, forward strand.
TCTAATATATTTTCTTGTGATATTTTCTAATATATTTTCTCTCCAAGTAAAAGAATAAAATTCTCAAAGAAATAAAAAATCAGCTGTTAACAGCTTTCTTTTGAAGGGATAATAAATTTAAAATCTTCCTTTAACTGGTAGAAACAGCAAATATAGCATTCTTGCCATGGGGTGAAATTCACACCTCTGAAGAGGGCCAATGGAAAGGCAAGCACCAGTCAAGCCGTGGACACGTCTTGTGCTGGTCTTCTGCATAGGAGTGAATTTCACCTGAAGTGAAAACAAAATCAGCCTTATTAGATGGCAATAAAATAAATAGGTAATCACAGTATTAGTTTGCTCATTTTCATTTTTTTTCCTCTAAGAAAAAAAAATATTGTGTAGAAATACCCACCTTGCTGTGTCTGCCCTGGCTGTAGAGTTACCTTGCAAAAGCTGTCATTGCATTGGTGATCTTATATTCAGAAGCCTCTAAAGCTACATGCTAGGTGATGTAACTTAAAGGATAGAATTAAAAAGCACACTTACCTCATGTAATCAAGCCATCTTCCACAATAGGAAACATTTTTATACTGTTTTACATTCCTGGGTTCTGCAAGTTTCAAGATACTCTTGTTAATCAAAGTTGTGATAAATTTACTACCAGCATACCAAAGCATTTCATAAGATTTCAATTACCTACCAAGCCAAACAAGTATGAACATTTATACAAGAAAGAAATCCCACATCAAACTTGTCAAAGAAGGAAGTCAGTAGTGAGATCTGAGTGCAAATGGGGCTGCACAATTTAAACACAGACCTGATAAAGTCAATGCAATATCAATGTACTTTTTAATACTGAATGTCATTTAATATGTGTTTTTATATATATTACTATTACTTTGAAAACCTTAGCAGCAGATGGTAAACAAAAGAGAATAAATGTGAATGTCATACCAGTTGTTAGTGCATTGCTTCTCAGCATTACACGTTACATTAGTACTAACGTTTGTACTGTGTTCAAATGGCAGCAGTTAGACATAGCTAGAAAATGGACAAGATGTACCTTTGAAGATTTTCTTGTTTTTACATTTGCCAATTATAAATACCTTGTAAAGAGCAATACAGTGATCACCAAACATATCATCAGTATTTCCCTCTTTACCCTGTTCTTCTTTTCCAGAAACTGTATGTTCTACTTAAAGCAATTTCTTCACATGCAGTAGCCACAAAAATACTATCTAAGGCCATTCAGATCTGACAAACAGGAGCAGATGTCTTTTCAACTCTGCAAGGTAATATTGCTGAGCACTTCCAAAATTTATCTAGTGTACAAAACCCTAGACTTAGTAGACAAAGAGTAAGAACACACTTTTAAAGAAACCAAACTCAGGGAGGGATTCTGTCTCTTTTTGTGTTAAAAACCATTTACTGAATTTAATTGTTTAGTAAAGCAAGCATCACACAATGCTTCAAAATTTTAAAATTCAGGGATAAAAGTTTACATCCAAAAAGATGAATGGAAAATTGTGCTTTCAGACAGTAAAGTTATTTATCATACAGGGGGAACCAATTCATCTCACCGTCAGATTCTGGGCAAATTTGTTTATGTACTATATATATATATATGTGCAGTTCATATCCAGGTCCTGCAAAAATCTAAAACTATGTGCTTCACTTCATGTAGCAAAGGCACCTGTGTTATTCTCCCTTTTGGACAAAAGGTGATATTATGTTCCAGGTTTCCTGATGAAGAATACATTGATTTCTGAATATCTCATTCCCATCTCTACGTTGAGTGGCAACACAAACCACAAGAGAAGGCAGCGCTGTTTTCCTGCTTACACTGGAAGAAGTTGCTCTGCAGGCCATTTGAAGCGTTGAACTTGTCACAAGGGAAACCGAGCAGAACTGTGAAGCAGAGGGATAGTAACAAAAGGCTATTCTGGTGTGAGGATAAATTGGAGTCATTCTAGCTCCACAAGCAGATGTTGCTACTGGATTGACATGTGGAGCCTGCTCCTGCAGGGGACAGGTAAAGTTTACCATTGGGACAGACGCAGAGCTCATAGATAGTCTGACGAGGAGCTGAAGAACTGGGTGAGGAGGAAGAGGAGGAGGAGGAGGAGGAAAAGGAACCCACTGGTAGATTTCCCAGGCGGATTGTATCTGCGTTTAAAAATATCTACAAGAGGGGGGAAAAAAAAAAGGAGTAAGTAAATTTCATTCTTCATCGTGACATATTTTAAAGACGTGTTTTGAGGCAGTGTCCTGAGTTTTTTAGAAATATATAAAAAAATTAGAAATATTTTATTAGAAGTATTAGAAAGATTATTAGAAATATTAGAAATATATATTAGAAATAATTACTTTTAGAAATAAAAAAGCTGTCAACATTTCTTATTTTTCAACTCTGTGTACTTGTATACCCATTAACACTCATTATTACAGTGTATGCAAATACTTCACCCAACATGTTTATTCAGGTACAAGCAGTGTCATATAAAAACATTCTGACAACATTCTTGAATAGGTTGAATTTTCACTTGTACATCTTATGATTAAAATTTATTCACTCATGGCAGTAGCACATCCTTGCTCCTGAAGAATTTGTATTTTAATAAGTGTGAAGTGATATTAGAGCATATTCCCCAGTGTGTTCCTGTAAGCAGCTGGAAATATGTGCTGAACTGTGCTAAATTGTAGGGGCTTAACAATAGCTACATCCAGAGAATAATTAAACAAGGGTACAGAGTCATACGCACAAAATAAGGAGTTTATTTGACCTAAATTAAGAGGAGAAAAGATTTCAGGTTAAAATTTTATTAAGAAGGTCATCAAGCTATTCCCATTTGTTTCTGAATGTTGAATACAATTAAAAAAATATTGTTTTTTTTTTAATCTCCTTCCATTGGAAATAACATAAGTCAGTATGAGACTGTAAATACCAGTAACGTTCATGAATCTGTATAGAGTTCTGCAATACTTACTTACACTTATGTTACATTTTCAGGGTGTTGAATAAACGATGTAATGAAATTAGGTAGGTAAAGCAGGAAAAACCCATATCTTCTACTGCCACAAACAGACGAGTTTCCAGCTGCTTAAAGTTTATTTTTTATTCATGGAAGGAGTAAATGAGAGCCAAAGTAAGATCAGTCATTACCTCAGGTGCAGACTATGAACTTTAAGAAGACAGGTAACAAATCAAAATGGCTTTAAGCCCTGCAGATAACAGTACGAAGCTTAGGAAAAGATGAGTTCCTTAAATACTTGCTAGTGTTTTTTATAAGTTATTGAAAATCAACAAAGCCAACTTAACACCATTATATCATAATGTTGGCAGTACATGTAAAGAATCTGGGGAGATATGGCATGTATTGCTTTTTTTCTACAGGAAGCAAGTATTATTTTATGATAAAATCAGTGGTATGGGCAGAAAAGCAGCGCAGAAGCACTACTAAGCCTCTGCTGGAGAGAAGTGAAGGAGACAAGGCTGTGAAAAATTTGAGGAGAGAAGACCAGATAAAATCCCATACGAAGACTGATGCACAGTCATGTTACCATTCACAGCAGAAGCATTGTAAATGACTGGGATCATCGAAGGAAATACAGGCTGAAAGTAGGCCAAAACAATATAACCCCCCCATCATTGCGAGTTCTCCAGCTCCCAGAGAAAGATACTGTCATCACTGGGAATTTACACTAAAAGGGACAGAGAGGGAGAATCTCAGAGGCACAGGTGACAACTGCATGGCATGATGCCTGTTTCAGTTCACACCCTGACTGATAGAGGAATTGATTACAAAACTAAAATGCAGAAAATTATTATCTTTGTTCTGTAATTTATATGACAACGGAATGATGTATTTACACATACATACATGCATTGCTGCTTTCAAAGTCCAGTATCATAGACCTGAAATAATTAGGAGTCAAAACACCCACAGAAATAATTTAGATGGAAGAAATGTGGATGGTGTTGGGAACAATTTAATAATATTCTGATAGAATTACAACTGAAAAAAAAGATTACACATGTAAAAACATTCAGCTCAGCTAGGAGTAAATGTGAAAGAACTAAAGCAAGCATAATAAGAAAACAAAATAACAGATGGGGAAAAAAAGAATTTGATAGCAAACTATAAGCTAGGAATTGGTAAAACGTAGGAAGGAAACAAAGGACAATCATCAGTCAGCGGAGTGATGGGTAATAAAAAGTACTCTTTCATTTTTCATATCAAGAATAAATGAAATGTTAACAAGTCCACTATTAATATAGCAATGGTGGACTTAACCATAGTGCGTAAAAATCCAGTAGCATTCAACAGTGTAAACTCTATGTAAGTATAAGTGTATCTTTTATACAGAATAGTGCTCAGTATAGTTCTGTACTTTGAGAAAGATCAAGTATTGATGTCAGAACATGACTGTGATAAAATACTTTCAATTTCAACAGTAACTCAACAGGATATTAAACAGGAGCCAGTAATGTCATATACTTTTAATCAGCAGCTCTTGATAACTTTTAACAAATAGATCTCAAAAAAATCTGAGCAGTCTTTTGGACTTTTAATACTGATTTTCAGTAAGCTCTGATATACTTGGAATATCAAAGAAGATAAGAAAAAGACTATTTCTATGCTTTTTTTTTTTAAAAAAAAATGGAAGCAGGAGATATTAGAATATTATATATGTGATAATAAAAGGCACTTCAGTGTAGAAGACATACATGTAAGAAAATCCAACAACAATACAAGATTAGCTATTTGTACTTTTGACAGAGTGTGTGACTGGCCATTTTAACAGTTTAGCTGCAGTGGTGACAGGGAAGGATCATGAGACATATGTAAACCAAAATTAAATGGGTTCTAAAAGACATATCTTTATTCAAACAAGAATTAACTCAGAACAAATCAGAGGGCATATGTGTCAAGAGCTCTTGAACTTTATTATCTTTTTCCTAGGAGCTCAATATTTTTATGTGTTTGTTTACATCAGGACAGCTACGCTTTTGCACGCCCTCATTGCAGATGTTCTGTAGTGTACTGCTCTAAGACTTTAATCCAGTGGACCTTACTCCAGTGTGCATTACAATACAATGTAGCTCAGTTATTTTGCTCATTAAATTAAATGATCTTTTTAAGCATAGGTGTGCCTGCTTTTCCACTGGTGCTTACAAATGTCACACTGTGATGTAGATCAATCCAGGTTTTTCTGGTGTCATAATCTTGAGCAGTAGCTATCAGGTCCTGTCCCAGCACTCATCCCAGAACATCTGGTGAGCAAAGATAGCAGGGTATGGCATCTGAGAAAAACTGAAGTGGCTTCTTGTGAGGGTGTATCTGCTGCGGTGAGTCTAACAAGCTCTATGCCTTTGCAGAAAGCTGGGAAGGCTGTGCAATTTAAACAGACTATTATAGCTAATCCCTGGGGAAGCCCAAGATGAAGATTAATAAAGATGGTTTAAAGTCAGCATTAAAATCTACTCTGTACATATGCTGTCAAGGTTATAAATGAAAGACTAAATTTACAGATGCAACCTTGCTATCTATTAGTTAAGCAGGGGTCCATATATCTCATCATAGTAGTCCAATACATAAGGAATTTCAGAGGAACATAGTCCATGTTTGAGGATATACCCTCTCCCTTCCTATTATCTGCTAAAGACTGAAATTCATGGCTGAAAAGTCCTCCAACATCAGTAAAACTTAAACTATTTACTGTTTTATGCCGGATGTTATGAGGTGTTTAAAGAGAAAGGAACAAGTGGCAAGACACAAAAACTGAACAGTATTACATTCCTAGGGAACACTGTTGCTAGATGACAGTAGTTAATGGAAGTGCCTGTATACACAGTCTTTCTCTAATCTTTTGTGCTTTGAAAGGTATGAGATAAGCCGTTTAATACTTCATATACATCAAGGCCATGCAAACCCATCATGCTCTTTCTGAGAGTCTCACACCTCAGCAGATAAATAGGCAAGGATAAAAACAAAACTTTTATCCATTCTTGAAACATTGTAGGAGACTGACTGAGAGATTACAAAATGGAAAAGGCAGCAGCTACTCAGAGAAATGCTATTTCACAGAGAGCAGAGCACTGAGCAGCATCATTCCCTCTAAATATTTAAGGTTTAGAAATACTAGATCACTGCTTTGTATTGTGCATCTTAGTGCTGAGAACAATATATTAGCCCTATAATATTTAAAAGTAGACCTGATTTCTGACTAATTAAAGTGGCAAACTGAAACAGCCTGTAGGGCGTGTGATAGGAATGGAAAACTTGTACTCTTTTACATACGTTTTTTGCTAACAGAGATCTGCAAGTCATCTGCTCATCAGACTGTGTTGTTAATCTGAACAGTGAGCTGAAAAGGAAAAGGAAGGCAAGCCAGAAAATATAGATTATCTACAAACCAAAGAACTAAACTGAAAGAGAGAACTTTCAGCGGGCAAGATATAGGCATGAGTTAAAAAATTCCTACAAGCCATTGCACACAGAGAAATGAACCTGCTCTGTATAGAAGTTCTCCACTGGGTCCTTGACTAAGACCTCTCGAGAGAGGAGATGATAGGCTAAGTTGATAAAGACAAATGAAGGAGTTAGGATTTATAAACATTGAAGAACTTTCTGTATTTGTGTACAGTTTGATTAGACAGCTAATTCTACAGAGCTGCAAAGGCATATTTCAGGGCTAATGTAGATAAGTAATGGCAGGAAACCAGAGGAAATGTGGGAGAAAGAAGGAAAGATGAAAGGTTGGTGTTCATCAACCAGTATGAGGAGACTGTAATGACATCTTACTAAATAAACCTTTTGGATTCCCATAGGCTCTTCAGAATTAATCTGAATATATCTGAATTATAACAATGCAAGATTTTGTCTAGTCTTTTTGCTCTTCTGCATATGTTATCAGAAGCATACATACAAAGATGACTATAGATTGGGTCAAGAGACTCAACTATATAATTTTCAATGCCGGTATGTTTTAACATTCAAGGTGAAGATGAACTATAGGATAAATTGCAGTAGTTTAGTTCACATGGGCCATTTCGTCTAACACTTATCTGTGCTTTTGACATTTATTTTAGAACCATTATCTAAACCAGTTTTCATTAAATCTGAAAGATAGTTCTGAGAGAGAGAAAAAAAAAAATCTTAATGGAAAATTAAAATATTAACTTGATAGAATATATACTGTAAAATCTAAACATATGCTGGCACAATATCTGGAATCATATCTGTCATAATGATTAATAGTATTGAGGAACAGTTAAACAGTGAAATGAATGTGATGACTGGGATGAAACTGAATATACTAAATATTCAGAAAAGACCAAAAGATCTAGTACAACCTGTGTATTGAAAATGTATTCTCTACAGGAGTAAGATCAATTGACCGCAAGACAAATGAGACCTTTAGGCCCAAGTGTGGTCTGGTGTGGTGAATGTTCTTTTTCTAAAGATTGTACCTGATACACCTGGACAGAGCCACCCTGGCAAGCTGCTTCTTTTGTCAACATTGCTCCCATTCCCACCTCCATGTTATGCCTGGAACTACTGGAAAGTGAAAGTGATTTGAAAACTAACATATATATATATATCTTAAATATAACATTGCACATTAGTGAAGTGTACAGTTCCTGCTTGAATGGAAGAATTTATGTTTTGACTCCTCAGTACTGAAGTGGTGTTTATAAGAGTTATATTTCATTTTAAGTACACATTTTTGTAAATTAATGTTAAATAAACACAAACATACATTGTAACTTCGCAGTTATAACCCCGGTGTAATTTGTATGGGTGACTACTGAAGCAAGAACTTTCTGGTGTATTTATTTCTATTAAGGAAATCATTTTCAGGGATGATCAAATGGGGTTGCTGTGAATGTTGACCAGCAGAAGTTTACAAGTTCCAGTGCTTATGGAATGCCAATGGTAGTCTCATGCAGAAGAATTCCCAGAATCAAATTCTACGTGATATTGAAGTCTTTGCAAATTCATTCAATCGGGGCAGATGTGACTTCTTTGTGATTTATGTATCCAATCCGGAAATGTATTTGGAATATTTGTGCTTAGTCTACTGACTACAAAAACTTATCAATTAATTACCATTCAAATCAGAACTAGATTAAAATGTGATATTAATGAAAAAATATTTTATTTATATAATAAATTATTCATTGTCACTTCTTTTTCTAATAAAATGGCTTATGGTGTTGGTCTTCAAAATTTGCCCATGAACAAACAGTTCAAAGATGGGTAATGTCACTTAAACCACTTTGCTTTTGTAGTTTGGGAACACTGTATTTTGATTGTAGACTTCTACATAAAAGTGCTTTTTACTATAAATTAACTTATACATTAATAACTGTTTTAAGTCAAAAATGAAAGGTTTTGTTTAAAAATAACATGGCATTTTAACAACTTTAAATAGCTGTCAAAACATCTTAATAGAATTCTTGAAGCCAATAATTAAAAAAGTACAGAAAAATTTGCCTTCATTTCTGCTAATCTCTTTCCTCCCAGACAACAGTGACAAGTCAACTGGTTAATACCATAAAAAAAGGGCTGTGAAAACAAAATGCAGCACACATTTCTTTGACAATTTCAGTGAATAAACAGTGGATCTTTGAGCTCCAGAGCCTGCCATTGCTTATTTTTTATTGAACTCACTCCATCCATATCATTCATTCATTAAATTTTTTTTGCAAACATTTAATCTCAGACAAACGTAACGGCTGAATTGAACTAATCTAGGAAATGTTGTAGCCTTTAGTCAGCCATTCCTCCATAGTCATGGCAAGCAGCTTGCAGAACAAGGTAATTCCATTTCCGTATATTTAGGTAATTCAGGAATTTTTTTTTTTTTCTGTTTCAGAACATAAAAAACATCCACAAAGACCCCACCAAACCCAAAGCTTTAAAATGGTACTGTTAGTTGGGCTTACAAGTGATGATTACTCCAGTTTTACTAAGTATTAATCTCTGTGTTACATACATCTCCTGGACTTAGAGAGAGAACTGGATAGGATTATAGATCAAATGTTAGTACTATATGCATTTGTTAGTCTCTACAAAACAATCTTGGGTGTATGCTTCATAAACTGTGTTGTGCTAAAATGGTAAATATAAACTCGTCCTCTTGTTTGCTACACTGATTTTGAGTAAACTTTGTTAAAGAGTGTTACTCATTTTTAATGTGACAGCTATGTGATGCCTCACCAAGGCATCAGCCTCATTATGCCAGAAACAACCAAACATAGTCTACAAATGGTGTTATGAAGGTGTGTAATTTGACAAGGAAATACAGGGCATAAAGAAGTAAATAGAAAAAAGGTTACAGACAGAGTGACTAATATGAATATGTTTGTAAAAATGAGAAGCCTCTGTGAGTCTTTCTCCTTTCATTTACTTGGCCTTTGATAGTCAACGGGATGCAATGAAAGTGCAGAGCCTAGCTTACATAGAAGTTGCTTGCAAAAATACATAGCAGCTGCACAAGACCTGTAAGAGCTGAGTCTCATTAATAGCCTTCTCCTTCAAAGGGTGATGTATTGTCAAAACCATTAAAATTAGTTGTTAGACCTATGAGTGGACAACATCAAACAATCCTTTAAGCTTGCTATCATTATATGATAACGTGTTTCAGGTTCAATTATAACATATTTTTATGCCTAGCAAAATCTAGTATCTACAGAATTCAAAATTGGCCTGTACTTTTGCACTGTGTTTATATGTGAAAGAAGCAGTAGACAACTAGTAGTCATTGTGCTGAATTTCCAGACAAGAAATGTTCTTTTTCTTCTTATGTGAACGAATAGATTCAGCTAGAGCCTGGAGCTTCACATTTCATTTTCCTTGTAAATGATTGCTGCTTTAAACCATTGGTTATGGTTTATTTATAGAATAATACATAGTTCACAACTAAATGCCAAGCTATAATTGAATCAAAGGATTCTGCTGATGCCTCGACTCATAAGGGTGCAGCTCAAGAGCTTTATAAAGGGCAGCAGAATCTGAGTCTAAATTACAGCCCCCAGTATTCAGTCTGGGATCACGCATTATAATGCGTAATAGGGCTAAAAGGATTATTTTAATACTGCAGTAAATAAAAAGAAAATGTATCAAACAGTGGAATTCAGAATGCTTGCAGAGGCTTTCAGTTTATGATGTAGGAGGCTAGAGATTATACGGCATGAGAAATAAGGCTAGTGGAGAAGTATTTCATAAACACATTTATGTTCTTAAAAAAATATTCTAAAGTTATTCTTAAATAAAAGGAAAATATATGTTTCATAGATTGCTCCACAATAAATTCGTAACATTCTGCTACTGGCTATAACTGGTTGATTCCAGATGCCACATAGCTATTTTCTGGCACAATAGCGCAATAATTATACTATAGAAGGAAAATATTAATTCACATCCTTTGATGATCTTTTGAATAAGCTTACAAACATTAAAAAGCTAAATTTAGTTAACCAGTGTGAGAATAATACAAAAAACTTGTATTTTTTCCAGTACAAAAAATGTCTTATGACAAAAATGGTTCACAGATCCAATTCACACAGACAACATTTTTTTTTTGTGTGAAAGAAACTTGACTGATAAAGCATACGTTTTTAGGCTAAAATGAAGATTATTTTTGACATAGATACTTTGCTTTGTTTTACAATGTATTTTCTTAAAAATGAGTAATGATAAACCCTTTACACTTTTTTCCATACTGTCTGCTAATCTGTGGTGTATCTGTTGGGCTGTAAGCAAGGACACCAATCAATATTTTGTTATGTAGACATTTTATCCATCACATGTTTACCCTGGTTCCTCACACCAGGCTGTAATTAGTCCAGCAATTCCCTCATGTGGCCATAGTAACTTTGCACAACGAGTGATGCTGTGGAAGCTCATTGTATGCCTTCCAAAGTGTTTCTGCATTTTCCTCTTACCCTTTCCAGTGTAAAATATGAAATAGTGGACTATAAAGGCATTGGTCAGACCTCAGGATGGAATTTCTCTGTGGATTTAGGGTACAGTTCTTTATAGATCTTACTGGAATTGCAAGTATTCAAGAGATATATAATAAGACAATAACACACCTTGAACTTAGTCAGATGTAGGTTTACAGAACAGCTCCTTGGAAAAGACTGGGGAAAGGTTGGTACCTTGTTTTCTGATAACTATCAATCTAACATCTCCATGGGAAATCACAGATATGCAAAGTCTTACTTACCATGTAGAGGAATATAATGATTTTTAATACAGAGTTCAGCAAAGTCTGCTTTACACTGGCATTTTTTTCCTACAAGCATTTAATACTGAATTGAATTCCAATTCTGAATAATACATAATATAGTCATTACAACTTTTCTTGGGTTCCCATTTTCAAAATCCAGCTAAGGTCATAAGACATTATTTCCAAAACTACTTTGTCAATAAGTTGTAGTAAATACTTAAGAAAAATTAGAAGTCATGCAATAAACTCACAGTGTTGATATAGAGAAAAATGCCTGATGAATCCACAGATTAAATATTTGTACAAAGCACCACAGAGATACACAATACTAAAAGAAGACATTATAGGTACAACCATTGCTTCAAGGATCATGGGGGACTGAGGAAAGCTAACAGTCTTTCTGTTGTTTTGATATTTTTTTTTTTTTTTCATTTTAATTTGAGTATTACTTTTTCCCTCTGGCAATATCATGAAGGGAAAGAACAAAGAAATACATTCTAGGTGAAAAATTTATGTTAATAAATGTAGGAAACATACTAGATTTGGCCAGGTAGGGATTTATGGAGGGGAAGCAAGAAAGGTTACAGGAAGCTGTAGCCCCTGCAATAAAAACGCCCACAGAAAGGACAAGGGTGATGAAGGACAATATTTAGTATTAAAAGAGGATTAGATTGTCCTTACTGCTAACTTGGCAACTTTAGGGAACAGTAACAAAGACTTCATATTTAGAGAGGTGGTAAGTAAACATGAGAGAAACTCAGAAATAAGATGAGACGTGATATATAAATATTTGAGGCTCTGAATTAGGAAAATACTGTGCTTTAATTATGCAGGACAGATACTTGCATCAATAGAAAAATGTTATCAAAGTAGGCCTTTGATGCAGTATATTGGCCAAAAATGTTCCTGTCTGCATTGTAATGCAAAGAGTGTGAATTGCAGGGGATTATCTGTCACAGATGTGAATGCTGGTTTCGTTTGTTGCTTATTTGGATAGTTTGTAAAGTATCTTGGAACATTTGGTAGAAAATACAAAATACAAACACAAAAGGCAAAAAATTTCTAAAGAGATCCATTCCCAATTAGATATTTACATTAAACAACCCATTTTCCAAAATATGCTGTAACCTGGCAAGTCCCACTGAGAACAATTTGAAAATCTATCCATTTCTCCAAAGTGTCTAATAGAAATCTGAGAGCCTTTGATACCCTTGCACGCGATTTTTAATGTTATATCATTTTAAGGATTGAAGATGAAAGGACTTTCATACCAGTAATCTTTCATGCATTTCTGCAATACATGGATTGCCAACCAAACCAGTGACCCAATTTAAAATTGTTTTCATGAGTTTGCACAGGTCTACCCATGAAGAATCTATACCAAAATCTTTTTATGTCGAGCTGATCACTGAAACAAGACACTGATGAAACAGTACAGTGAACATACTGTTGAAGTACTCTGTCTCTCTTACAGAGAGTTCAAGGAAATAAACCACATGTAGAGCAAATTTGTTAAACCTCTTCATCATGGTTTAATGAAGTATTAATCCAAATTAATCCAGACTTCTCTCTCTTCATTTGTCAGATTCATCCAAAGTAATTTTTTAGCACTATCACTTAGCTGTCTCTGTCTCACAGATATGCTGAAGGACTGGGTAGCTTTTTCCTTGACTCTTAGATCAAAAATAATTCTTATCTATATTAATTTAACTAACATTTTTTTCAGTGTGAATAAAACTTAGCGATTCAAATATTTGCAAAAAGCAAATAAGTATTAATAATTGAGCAAGCTAAACCAAAATTACTTTAACATAGGCAAATTCAGAACACTTCTTGTGATGTTTACCTTGCTGCTGAATAAACTATCCTCACATTGTTTGCATTACGCTGGGCAGAGCTGTAGAACACTTCTCTACTGGCTGAACTTACCTCCCCTTCTGTGGACTGTAAATGCAGTTCTTTCCTACAGGTAGCCTTTAAGTCTCCTGCAGCTGCATTGACTTGCACTCCCCTGGGTGCTTCCATTACCAAAGATCTAGTAGGAGATTCAAGTCTGAAAGACAAAAACAATCACTGAGAAAAGATGCACTGAATCAAGCCACCCAGCCCCAAAACCCACAATGCATGTAGATATAAATGTATTTTGAAAGGTAAAGAAGCAAAAATGAGTTATACGTGTGATTCTCTCACTATTCTTTATGGCCTGGAGAAAGACAAAAAAAAAGTATGTTTTTAAATCTATTCCTATTTAAGACAGCATGTAAGCATATACTGATATAAGCCTGTCTGCTTAGTGATGCTTTCTGACATTAGTACCTAATTTACTTGACTGTACTAATACTGAAATATGGGTACTTAAGAATCCACACGGGTCTGTGAATGCTTCTGTAATGACACGTTAATAACTAAAGTCTGCTTAGTGACTGATGACAAATGTTCAACTAAATAAAAAGAAAGCAAAACACTTAAAAAGTTTTAAATAATGATGTAAAACTGATTAGAATGACTTTGCCTTCACAGGCTCGTTCATATTTCGGGTAGGTGTAGCAGCATTATGTATGAAGAAGAGAGGAAAAGAAAATCTGTTATGTCTCTATTATTGTGGGGGTTTTGCACGCTTTTTCTGTTCTGCAAAATACTCGTTATGCTCTTTAACCCTGTTATAATAGGGTTAAGACGCATATCACTGGGTCTTGGTATCTTTCCTCAAAGCAACTATTGTTCTTCTACTGTCAGTCTTACCATTTCTCTCTACCCTATACTCAAGATCCTCCATCAACCTTAATGCAGAACTATGATACTTTCTTAGCTATGTTATGTCACAGTATTGTACAGGTTTCTCTTGAAAGGGAAGTACTAATGCAAGGATTTCGTAGAAGTCGTGCTCACACACTGAATAGGAAGGATGATTGGATGAAAACTGTATTGAACTAGGAAACAAAAATTTGGATTCAGCTGTTGTGTTCACACAACAGTGGTTGTGTTCAGCTCTAGACTTATTGCATAGCCCCGTTAAGAGGGAGACAAAACTTTTAGTCTATTTATATCCCAATAATATAATGACAGAACATAGTTCCACTTTACCTGAACAAAGGCTTTTTGTAAGATGAAATATATTAATGATAGAAATGTCTAGAATGAGTAGCTTGAAGAAAACATTGTATGTCCCTCTTCAACAAATTGTATTTTGAGTATTAGGTCACATCCATCCAGAAATGTAATGAGGTACTAGATGTATAAAGGAAAGAACAGTTTGACAAAGAATTTGCTACAGAAACGCCAAATGAAAGAACTGTCAAGCAAAGAGAATTTCAGTGTATTTCAACTATTGATTTTTTTTTAAGTGTACAGAATAGCGATGGACTATCATTTTGAAACCAAAATACCACATTTGCATACAAAGTCACTGAGATGGTGTCTGTGAAACATTTCTGCTTGTTACATGTCACTGACACTCAATAGGGAAAGGAGGGGAAAAAAAAAAAAAAAGAAAGCAATTATTTGGCAACACAAAATGAAGCTATTAAAAGCAAGTGTCCACATAGAGGAAAACACTATTTGTCGCTACCTATATAAAAAAGCATACATAGGATAGATATTAGATAGAAGCACTAGAAAAATCTCTTTTTCTGTTAGTGCTAAGCCATTTTCTTTCATTTTTTTTGACTCTCTGTCGGGAGAAATTAATAGAAGGTTCTGCGGTTCTTTGTACCAGGGAAGAATCTAAATATCATGAATTATTTAATCATGTACATCAGTGTCTTTCAGGTGGTGGTTTTTGAACTTCTGATGGCTATAAGACAGCAGAAAAAGAGCTTCCAAAACCTTTTAGAAACCATATAAACTATAAAGTTTAGAAATTAGGTTTTCAAAAGTACTCTGTTGCCTTAGTGAGGTTTTACCTTGAATGTAAAAGGAAACTGAATTGTATAAATGTTAAATGATTGGATACTTCCATTCCATATTTTTCAGAAGCATATTTTTGCGATTTATAACCTACTTTCCAGGGATATTAACATCTTGCAGTGGTTTCAGTTGCCATTTCATAATCATGAAGACAAAAGTGCTCTTAACTACATTTATTGCATTGAATTGATGGGTATTAGCAAAGTCAGAAATATTTCTTGTTTCATAACAAAAAAGCCACTCTCAGACCTGACTGAAATTTTTCAGCAGGTGGACAATAAAAATTTATTTAGGAATAACTTTCAAGAAACTATGATTCTGTTTGAAGAATAAACTTTTTTTTTCCTAAAACACATGACAGTGTATAGGTCAGAGTTGTTTTGTCTAGTTTCATTGCTGTTTTTCATGAACTACATTAACATAAATGACTTCCAGTTTGTCTAAAATGAATACATTTGGGCAATTAATTTCTGAATTTGAGAAGAAGTTGTTAATATCAGCCATCTACACACTGTGGAGAAGAAATTTCTTTTTCAGACAATAGATTTTTTTTTGCAGTTTCCTGAAATCAAATAATGTGGTAGAAATGTCAATGAATGGCTGACGATCTGCAGAGTAGTTTTTAAAACACCACCTATCTATTAGTAAAATTGAATGCCCAAATCTGTTTTACAGTTACTAATTTACTTTTCTTATTATTCTTCAGATGATCTACATCTGAAAAGTGACTTATCTGAGCAATCTGCAGCATGTTCCTGGAAATGCAAAAGTCTATACACATAGAGATTACTTCCTCAATGTTTTGAGATAAATTATGTTTGATATGCAGCTGCTTTATAATATTTTTTTTGTCATATTTCTGACAGCTTTAATCTCTATTTTAAACTTATTGTAACACTCCACATTGTAATACACATCCCTCCAAGGAAAAGTGCATTATTAAAATAGCACATCAAGAATTTGCTTTCCTTTCAGATTTACCAATGGCCTGTCACAGTGGCATTGACATCTATGAGTGAATCCTATTCATATAATTTAATTTTTCTTTCCCAAACAACAAACAGCTATGATGGAGAAGGTAACTACTGCTATTATTAGAGAGAAACTACAACACTGTAGGAAAGACAAAGAGTTTTTTAAAAATATGTTTTTAAACAATATAATCTGTCAATTTGCTATATGTGATGTAGACAGATGATCTATCCAGAGCAGAGAAGGACTTTTTTCTTTTTAATTATCAATGGTTAATTTGTGAAAAAAGATAAGCTTCAGAGGATCAAAGCTATATGAATTTGAGTTGAATTCATTAAAGAATTATTGCTAAAAAAGGAAACTTTTCAAATATCTTGACTATGTTCCTTTGAAGGTATTAAAATATTTCTCATTAGAAATGCAGAAACATTTATTCATCATTTGGTATTTTCTGTTTACAAGCTGACCTAGATTGTGTTAGAGAAAAATAATTTTAAAAATTAACCCAAAGATTTCATTTTGTGTTTTAAGAAATATTTTAGATTTACCTCTTGCATATCCCTCATACTCACGTGGGATATAATTTATCTATGTTAATTTTGTTCTGTTGGCTAACAGAAGGTATTTCCTAAAATAGAAGGAAACAGAAGATTCCCCTGTGCAGATGTGAATAATTTATTTGCTTTGTGTCTATTTAAGCAGTGGATCCAACCCATAGTAAAACAACTGATATGAACCTCTACCAATCTGGAATTTGTATTCAAAACAGGGGATTAAAAAATATGCTGTCAACTAGAGATCGCACATGTAAAGCATGTATTAATTTCCCCTTTACTAGGATCTTTACACTGGGAGGTCAAGAAATACTTCAATATTTCCAAGTATTTAACTTTTATATATCACAGTCTTGCCAACATATGTTGTTGTGGCTTTTTTCAGTTAGCAGAGGAATCCTGTTATTAAAAGTTTTGCAAATGTAAAACCAATGGAAAATCTACACAGTAACTTGGTAACCTTTTTGTAGAATTCTATATATTAAAATAATTGTGACATCTATCTTGCTGCCTGTGCGTAAAGAGTTGTGGCAGTCTGGGGCTGCAGAGAGGTAACATACACAAAGAGGAAAAGGGAAGGCAAATGGATGTGCCAAGCCCCTCTCTATCCCTCTTCCTACTTCTTCCTTGTAAACAAGCACTCCCAACCCAGAAACCCCACAGAATGCAGGGCCTTCCTCTTCCACAAGTGAAACCATTTTGTTCCAAATTAGAATTAAGAATTTTTTAAAATATAATTTTGAAAATGTTGTTTTCTAGAAACATCAAACAATTTTAAATATATATTCTTTCAAGTTCTATTATTATGAAAAGAACAGCTGGCTGTCCTGACACTCAAGAAAACTGATTTCAAGAGTCCTCCAGTAGAGACCAAGAGTCCTTAAAAGAGTCCACTGAACACTGATAGTGCTAGATAAAATTAGGGTTTCCTTTCAGCCCATTTCCTAGAAGTCAGGTTGCAAACTCAAGTAGCATCCATAAAGAATAACCAGGGACTTTTATGATCATGGTGACAAAAAAACCTCCTGGAAGCCTTTTTTTAACGTATTGTAACTATTCAAACAGAGGATTCTTGATTAGCTGCATTTGACATCACAGTGGGAATGCTATGAAAATAAAATTAGTATTCACCCATTTCAGTCTCATTACTTACACTATTTACAAGGGTATACATGCTCTTTTTAACATATATAAAAAAGTATCTAAAAATCTCTTTTTGATACATTTACATGTACATGTGCATGTATCAAAATGTGCACCTCTGCAAGATGCATATGAATCATTGCCAGAATAGTTATTTTTCCTGAAGCTTGTTGTATTCCAGCTGATGTTTTTAAGCAAATGCTTATATTTTCAGGATTTTTTTTTTTTTAATTGAAATGCAAGCGTAAATGTGCAGGTCTCATGAATCCTTAATATCAGATATGTTTTACCAAGAAGCAAAATTCTCATATATTCATGTGAAGGTCTCTGATTTATGTGGGAACCTAACCTTTAAGGGCAGAATTCGCCTCTGTATTTTGCGACTTCACAACACTAGTCTTAAGTAAGATAAAGTTAAATAAATGCTTTATGGAATAGGTAATGGCCTAAACCAGCAAATATTAACATGACTTTTTTTTTTTTTTTTCAAATATCCAATTTTGCAACTCATGAACAATAAACTTAAATAAAGAGGAAACTTTCTTGACCTAAATCAGAACAGTAGAATGGCATTCAGTATAGCATTTCATGTTATGTTCATGCTCTGAATGTCACTGACTTTGGCATGTGTCAGCATGCCCTTATTATATCTCCTGAAATTCTCATTAACCCAGAAATCACCTCACTGGGCTCAAATCTGAGTTCTAATTGCCCTGTACATGCCACTGTTTGCAGTTCAGTGGGTCTGCATTATCATAGTGACACTTGAAACAACTGAGTATTTTAATGTTATTTGACATAGGTGATAAATCAGAAAAACAATTTCCCCACATAGGGAAATAAAGGATCTCTTCTGAGAATATAAAAAATACTAGTTACCCAAAAGATTCCCCTTCCCATAATCTTCCTTACTTTTGTTCTGACCTGAAACCCCTCCTACACGTGCCCTGTCACTCCGCTAAACATCCTTACATGAAGTTTATTTTTTTTCCAGAAATAGCTCCATTATCTGAGCTGTCTTTCAGAATATATTTTCTTAAAATAGAAATCTATGTTGTCAGAAAAAGATTGAAGCAACATGCCCACAGATAACGCTCAAGTGGCTGTCAAGAGTGAGATCTGAACACAAAGTGCCTGGGGGAGACTGAAGAGTCAAACTGGGCTCTTTGAATGACTAGAAACACATGAGAACTGGTTGACATAAAATCTCAGTTTTGAAAACCATTAGCTTCCTGTGATTAGGAAGTGATGGTCCAGACTACCTGTAATCTTCTAATGATATTTTCAATATTGTTTCCCTAAAGGTCCTTAAGCTGATATAAACGGATATATTTCAGCTGAGATACACTGCGACACTGGTTTTGATCCACATCTTGAGGAAACTGCATCTTGTGGAAAATTATTCTGCTGAAATTCCTTTAATAGGTCTGCTTCAACCTCTGCAGATTAAGCATAGCAGAGAGCTTGGAATATACTCTCCAGTGGCTCACACTTGGACTGTATCTAAATAGTCCAAGAAGAAAACAGCCCATTCAAAAAAAAAAAAAAAAACAACAAAACCAAAAAAACCAACCCAAAATCAGAAAAGGTTTGGTGAGTTTACTTTCAGTCACTTTTTTTAGCAAGCACCATTTCAAGAAAGAACTAGAGAGAGATTTTTTTTACCTCTGCAATACAAAATAGAGTGGTAGATTATGAAGAAGCCAAATAGCTTTTTTCTTTCTTTTTGGCAGTGAATTCTATCTTGAAATACAACTGAGGATAGAATGAAAATTGCAGGATAAGACATGTAAAATCACTCATTCTTCTCCACTGCTTAGGCTACCTCTGGAGTTCTCTGTATAATTATAGATATAAGCAATAGGAGCTGTTTTGTGGACTATGGAACTAATAGTTTTTTAAACTCATGTACTCCCTGTAACTATCCACCACACAACCCCCCATCCTCTGAACCTCCTTTTTCTTATACCCAGATTGTATGAGCTTCAGATCCTTTGTCTGGCTCCAACATGGTGCTAGGACAAGAACCCAAACCATACCCTCTGCACCCACAACCACAACACTGCTTGAAACTCCATGTCCTCTGCGCACTATAACCACGTCCTAACCGTGAAGCAACATATGTCAGAAGTTGAGGATAGTCTGAAGCCATGAGTATACAAATGGCTAAACTGACAGCAGTAAACACTAATAATTTTCTGTTAGCTTCTGTAGTTAGGCACTTGTTTGCAGAAAACACATAGAAACTTAAGGATCTTTTGCCTTTCTATCAAATACGGATGAAATTGCCCAGCTGCTTCACAAATTATCAGGGAGATGAGGGGAGAGAATAGATAGACAGAAAAGTTAAGAAGCCTTGTTTTCTTGGGAAAGTGGCTAAAGAGTGGCATAGAAAATGGAGATACTCCTGGGAAGGGGAAAAAGAACAACTAGAGTGAAAAAATCTCTGGGGAGAAATTTAGTACAAGGAAAGAATAAGGAAATTAAATGTCGCTCAAATGAAAAAAAAAAAATAGCTCTTTTTATCCTTGCAGTAGTAAGACTATTCACCTAAAATCATAAGAAAGACAAGAAATGAAAATATTATGGATGTTACAGCAGCATTACTTGGCCTTAATGATATATAGTACAAGTTTTATGGACTATAAGTAGTATATCAAATCACATTTCATCAGAAAAACTACACCAAAAAGGAGTATGCAGGTGTGGTGGAACAAGACTGTATTTGATTTAGAGTCCAAAGCATTTCAGAAATGAGTTCTGGCATCAATAACATCAGCCCCTAGGCATCAAGGACTGTTCAATTTCCATTAGAAAGTAGTCCAACACTTCTATCTGGAATATCTGTGCAAATGAAATACTTGAACAAAGCATGTGCTTTCATATCTAGTCCTAGGCTGGAACTACGTGGAACTAGAATTTCTTGAACGCAGAGCAGCAGCTTGAGTCTGGAAGCGGTGTAACAGCTCTGGGGCAATCTCAGATGCAACGAGCCCTGCTGGAGCCAAGAGCATGCAGCAGTACACTGCTGAAAACCCTGAGCATCTCCCCGTGGCACTCTGAGCACCTCTGCTGGTCACAGCTGCTGGTAGACCTGAGCAGGCTTCATGTAAAGAAAGATCCTCAGCTGCCTTGACACTAATCTGCAGAGTGTAAAGTTTCCTTGTCTTCCATTAACTCAGCACTGTGCAAATGCTTTCTATTGCTCCAAGCTTCACACAGGTTCTGAGATAGGATTCATTGGATATTATATTTACACTCATAACCCTGTTAGCCTGAGACAGCTATGCTTGGAACCCATCTGTGTGTTCCTGAAACCATGGCATGGCATAATCATAAAGCAAACATAATCCAGTCACTGGTAATAAAGAATTTTAGTTGTCCTGTTGTTCCTTTTTGAAGGCTATTCCAGAACCTCTTGCATTTGAGAGGCAGAATGATAATTTCTATCTAATATTTCATCCAATATTTACCATCATACTGTTGAGTTTCACAATATTCTTATTCTAGTGCTCAAGATCTTCTGATTGCCAGTGCTTCCAAACCTGTGTACCTCTGTCTAGCACAAAGAGAGTTATTAAAACTGGAAATAAGATCAGTCCTGAAGAAATTCTCCCTACAATCTCCTTCCAGGCTGAAGGAGGGATTTGAACAATACATGCTTATTATATACCACTTAAAATTACTAGAGCCTTTAAAATTAAATTAATTAAATTAATTAAAATACTAGAGCCTTTTCCCTTCTCCAATGTCAAATATAATGATTGTCACTGAACACTAAAGCAAATTATTCTTTCAGTTTAAGAGCCGTACCTAGTTACCTTTTGTTCCTACTATGTCCTATCTGCATAGTAATTATAACCTTTTATTACTGGCTTTCTTCTCTATTTATTTCGATGTCTTTTATTTTTCAATATATATAAAAGCATATATATATATATGTAAAAAAAGAAACTTGACTTTTGGCAATTTCTCAAATTTTTACTACACCCATCTCTATTTATGTATGAACATGTATGTTAAAAAAAACATAGGGATAAGGCTAAGCAAAGAAGTTTCTGTCCCTACACATGCCCAAACACTGAAATAAATATTTAAACACCAAATACAAATTCTGAAAGCATAAACAGTATTACTTCATTAAAAAAGATAAAATAAATTATACTTCATTAAAAAAGAATACTGAGAAAGTAACTAGAACCTGACATCATTAAAAGAGCATAGGAAGGAAACTGGTTTGTTTTACTCTTCTGTATCTTCTCCCTTTTGATGATGTTTCGTTTGTTATTTGATTTCTGGGTAAAATAGATGAACAGAGTCCCAGTGCTTTTGTTACTCTCAGCTTGCTCAGACAACTAACAAGTTAATGTCAAGATTCCTTTCTGATGCCTTCTCTGGCTCCAGGCTTTAATAGAATAGATATTTTGCCCTATTAGTAAACCAACCCTTCAATGCCACGAAAGATGGCTCTCACAAACCATCAGGCAACTCTGAGTGAAACAGCCCCCTTGCGCAAGATCTGTGTATTTTTAATTCTTCTCAGACGTAAAATAGGATCCTACTAGCTTGGATGGTTCCTTGCTGCTTGATCAACTTTCATCTCATTATGCCCAGCATTAGCTTGCAGGATTAGCTGATAGTCTAACCTGGTATGCGAGGTTTGACATAGAAGAGAAAAAAACCTATTAAATTTGATCTTGCAGTTATCCCCAGAGAACAACAACAAATTAATTTACCCCCTTATTAAGGAGGTTATGGAGGGCAAAGCTATCTGCATTTCACTACTGTTTGCCTCTTTTCTGCATGGATATTACCTATTAGTGCACCATGTTTTAATGCACTATTAGCCTAAAACCAATATTTGGGAACCTATTATATTGGCAATATAGTCTTCCTAACTGTGTTCCTGTGAGAAAAAGTGGTGAGAGAAATATGAAGATTAAATTATTAAGATATAATTAATTTTCCTGATTCTAAGGCATGATTCTTTTATGCTGCTTATCCCAGCTAATGAAGGTCAGCTTTAATTAGTTTTTGGGATTTGACACAAAAGGGTTTACCAGCTTTCACAAAGGATTGTATAAAAACATTTTCTGAAAGTAAAACCTCACTAGCTATTATTTGACCATGTAAGACAGGAGAAAGATGTGATCAAAGTGGTTGGGCATATAGGAAGGAATTATTTTAAATCTCAACTAAATTTTGTTTTTACACAACACATTTTTATTAGCAAATATTACAGCTGTTTCTCTGCCTGAAGACCTCAAAATCTGCCTATAGAACAAAGAGTGGCTGAGGCAAAGTTTAGATATGTGAAGCTAATATTAATCTGACTTTGTCTTTTTGGGTCCCTATCCAGAGTAGATGGAGCTAAAATCCCAAGAGTTTTGGGACAAACACTATGAGCCTTGTGGGTATCAAATTCTTAGTTGAAATTTTATAGTTCAGTTTCATTCCCAGTAATCAAGGTGTTCAGAATTCCACTTTTTAAATTCAGTAATGAATTGCTTTACATATCCAAGGTTATGAATAGTTTTCCAGCATCTTTTTTTGGAGGGGAAAAAAAAACCCAACCCAATATTATTTAAATATAGTCATAGCTTGATGTCTGAGGTTTATTACTTGACCACAAATACATATTCCAACATGAAAAATATGGGATCATTTATATTTTAATTAACAATCTAATGTAAATTCTTTTATCTTTCAGTCCTGTATACAAGTATTCTCATAGCCTAATATATTTGCATTTATGCACTGCAACTTGCTGTCAAACTGCAATCACCTGTGTCCACTGAAAAAAATTAACTTTAATGTCAACTCAGCAAACTCTCTACTCTCCTATGTTACCACTAATTTCAGAAGTCCAAAGGTGGAAGGATGTGGCATTTGAAAAATACTCTACATCAGTTTAGGACTGCCAGTATGGTATACTTTGGCTAAGTTTACATTAAAACATTAAAAAGTGCTAGGACCCAGGCCAGACCACTGGAACTCAATCATCTATGCAGCTAAACAGTCACTGGCATACTTGAGAGTCAATTGGGATTCAGTTACAATTCTCCCAAACAATTTGCAGGCACTATTTGGAGGGTAGCATGAGTCAAAGACATTCCCCCTCAGCATTTACAATGCAGCTATTCTGTTTTAGAGGATAAAATGCTTTTACAATGTCAATGTAGTTGTATCAGTTGGGCCTCAGGCCAGAAAATTGGTTCTGGTATTGTTTTGTTTCTGTGACAGAGGTAGCTTCTGAGGCCACAGGGAAATGTCATATTAGGGTTGTTGACCTATTTGTTTGGGCACATTTAGCAAACAATCATCTAAATGATAAATCACTGCTTTCTGACAACATTTTTTAAATTAGCAAAAAAAAAGCCAATATTGGGGGGAAAATGAATGCAGGGCGTGAACTTAAAAAAAAAAACCAAACAACCTTTTTTCTTAAATCATTTGAAATAAGATTAAAAGGCATATGGTAACTGGAATTTTAAAAGGGATATACATGATCTGAGTGTCTAACTGTATTTTGCTGTCAGAAAATATCTCACAAACCCACAATTATTTATAGTTCTTGCAAGCTACAAGGTTAAAAAGGGTCTGCAGATTACCTTCTAGAAAGATTTATGCCAAAAGCCAAGAAATCTCTGTCCTAATAGTAGTTACCATCATTTTAAAAAGATTAAAATGACTTGAGAGTTTTAAAAAAGGAATATCACTCAATCCTAACTAATATATAGGAGCACATGTGTACAAAAACTTGCAGAACACAATATAGACTGAATATATTAAGAATAAAATCACTTACACATAAGGCAATGCTGCTTGACCAAACAGCAAGGGTTTCCATGTCATAATTTTTTTTAATAAAAAGTTTGGGTTAAGTTCATTATTAATGAGAGGGCAGAAAGTTGAATAGAAAATTGTCACTAATTTAAATTCACCTTGGAAAAATGAGCTGAAGGAAGAGTGGAGTTGGAAAACATTAAGCAACAATGGGCATCATGGCAATGAATAAAGCCAAAAGACAAGAGAGGTGAATGCCAAATATATGTTTCACAAACAACATGAGATGATTTTAACTCTAGTGAAATTAATCCTGAAGACACAGGGTTATCTATCTGTTTTATCACACATTTGCACTCTGTTACTATTATTTATTAGAAAGAAGTAGACAAAGCAGCGTTTCCACTTTCTTTTGAGTGGGACAAGTTCCACCCTCTTACTCAAATTTTTGGGCCCCTGAAAAAAGAAAAGATTATTATGGTTCCACTTTGATTTCTGCTGAACTCCCTTTGATTAGAGACCATACCACCTTGGTGGTCATCACTAATAAACGCCTTTACAACCACTCTCAACAAAGAACTGACAGGAGTTTTGGCAGGGGATAGGGATTTTTCAGATAAAAATATAATGAGTAGGATTCTCTGGAAGACCTCAAACCATTACATTACTTTAAAATGTTCAGTGTAAATAACCAAACACAACCATTTACTTCTTACACCCCACATACAATGGTCAAACTTGTCCACATGGGCAGCTTCCTGCACGTGATTGCTGCAACATCATTACTGGTTGATGATCCTAACTGCCTCTGCAAATATAGGAAAGGGCATTTAACAGTGCTTTTCTGGAGCAATTAATTGTAAATACTGCTGGGCAGGTAAAGGGATAGATGTTTAGGATTCGTAGTAGAATTGAATCTATACTGTTTCTCACCAGTTCTGCTGAGAGAAACACAAGAAAGGACCTTTGATTTTCTGGGATTGTCATATATTCTCATTAGTCATCCATATGAATTACAGATTAGTATTTAGCAGTGCACATACCTGCACTTCAGGAAAAAGCTTTTGCTACAATCTAAATTTTCTCTTTCTCAGTCTGTAGGTGCTTTAGTAAGTTTTAGACTTGATCTTTTACTATTTACTTATTTCTCCACTTTTGTGAGTATGTACAGAAAACTTTGGATTTTTTACACTTACAAATGTAGCCTCGCATGGTAATGAATTTTTGAAGTGTGTGTATGTAGTATTCAAAAAACCCAAGATCCCACAAACACCACTTGAAGAAAAAATCTGGGACTGGCTTATATATTCTGTAACAGCTCATAAAAAAATCAAAATCTGTGTCTGATGCTATTAAACAGTAGTGTACTCATTTGACCTTAAAAACACCTGACTATTCCAATCTTTAGGGAAAATATACTTCTCCAGGATTCTGCCACAGGAGGCAACTAATTTATTAGAAGTCATGTATTTTACATTTTGTGTGATAGTAGTTTGTGGGGTTTTTTTGACTAGTTAGAACAAATTGGAGTCTACCAGTGTTTTGGATATGTATGAGTCATTAAGTAGGCAGTATATATTACTATACAGATATTTGCTTTTAATCAAAACTTAATTATTTTTGAGAATACTTGATTTTAAAACAACTTTTTGAACAACACCTACTTGAGATCTTGGGAAGGTTCTGCTCTGATATGGGGTGTCTCCACAGAGTGCCCAAACACTGCCCCTTCTGTGCCTAAAATACATAAATAAAACACAGTACAGTTACTTTGGAAAATAAAAGCACATTGAAATGTATGACCACAAATTGACATTTTTAGGACAAAATATCTGATTGAATCCTTTAATAATGATTATCAATGTTTCTTCAAATTTACGTTTGCATTTCTATATCAAAGTCTGGACTGACATCATGTGAAATTTTAGACTTCTGCTTATCGGTAGATGAATTTCCCATACAAATCTGAAAACATTTATAGATCCAAAGTTTTCAGCACTGACTTGCCTGAATGCTCATCTCAACACTTTGGAGATGGATTGTTTTACAGATAAGGAAAAGAATATCATAGGTTTGTTTGACAAAAACACGTTAGAAGTGTCTACTATTTTCTGCATGATGTTCATTTTGATTACTTAAATTGAGATGCCAAGCTTTCAAAAGTTTTGAAATAACAGTCTACCACCTGAAGTTGCTAGCCTGAATCTCAGTATCTGGCAGCTTCAGCGTTTCCTTCCATCAGACCTTTCTCATTGAAAAATTTTGTTCTCAAAGAAATTAAAGTGACTTATCTGGAATGTTCTTTGCTTTTAGTGTTGGTAGTGGATGCTCATGTATCTCTTTCTGGGTACTCAAAATCAAGGCAAAGAAAAGGGGTAACTATTTCCTAAAACTGAATTGATTCTCTATTGAATTTTAATTTCTGTAACTAGGTCCAAGTTGCATATGATAACTCCACATTTTGAATTACATGGCCAAGATTTTTCATTGAAAAAATTAGGGTTCTGATAAATATTCACTGAAGTTATTTGAAAAAAAATACAAATATTTACACAATCCATTTTAAAATGCAATTATTTTTAAGGAGAATGAAAAATGACCAAGAAAAATTAATAAAGACCTGATTACAGCAAGTTCTCTGTTAAAATAAGAGAAAACTCAAGAAACTGACACATCAGGACTGAATGAATAACAGTCACTTATACTACTCAATTTACGTTTAAGGAATAGCAATAGTCTACCTATGTTGCTAGGCATTCAAAAGTTTGTCTTCTTTTTTTTCCCCTGAACCTTGTTGTCATGTTTATTTTTGTTTACAGATTTGTCCAATGCCATTATTTTTGTCTTCCACTTATATAAACATCAGCTTTTTGTTTGTTTGTTTGTTTGTTTTGTTTTAACAATATCCATATGCCTGTAAGCTTTTACTTTCCTTCTCTGAAGATGATGTACTGGGCACTGTGTAATGAAAATAGCCTAGAACTATTGTGTGAAAGTCTTTCCAACAGAGAATCGCCAATAAAGATGCAAGAACTAAATAAAAACACAAGTAAAACAGGTAATGTATTTACCTTCTATCACTAGCAATAAGATTAAGGAAACTGTCTGGGACAATTACAGTTGATTACTAAATATTCTAGGATTAATTGCCATATTTCAACAACAGAAGTTTTCTTGTGTTCTGAGCCTCGAATTCTGAGTAAACTTAAAAATATACCAACAATACCTCACAGTAGCTGTGCAAGAAGTGCTCAACAGAACAGAGGCACCACTCCAATTGTCACAATATTTTAAATACAATAAAGTACTTTCAATTATTTACATATTTTATTTTTACATATTTTCTTTTATTTATTTACATATTTTATTTAAATATTTCACAAGTATTTTAAGAACTTTTGGCTGTTAATGGAGACAGATATTTAGATATTGTGGCGGTGAATGGAGTCAAATCCAGTTGGCGGCTGGTCACGAGTGGTGTTCTCCAGGGCTCAGTGCTGGGGCTGGTCCTGTTCAGTGTCTTCATTGATGATCTGGATGAGAGGGTTGAGTGCACCCTCAGTAAGTTTGCAGATGACACCAAGCTGGGCGGAAGTGTCAATCTGCTGGAGGGTAGGAAGGCCCTACAGAGGGACCTGGACAGGCTGGACCGATGGGCCGGGGCCAACTGCATGAGATTCAACAAGGCTCAGTGCCGGGTCCTGCACTTGGGTCACAACAACCCCATGCAACGCTACAGGCTTGGGGAGGAGTGGCTGGAGAGCTGCCTGGCAGAAAAGGACCTGGGGGTGTTGGTTGACAGCCGGCTGAACATGAGCCAGCAGTGTGCTCAGGTGGTCAAGAGGGCCAATGTCATCCTGGCCTGTATCAGGAATAGTGGGGCCAGCAGGACCAGGGAGGTGATAGTGCCCCTGTACTCGGCACTGGTGAGGCCGCACCTCGAGTACTGTGTTCAGTTTTGGGCCCCTCACTACAAGAAGGACATTGAGGTGCTGGAGTGTGTCCAGAGAAGGGCAACGAAGTTGGTGAAGGGTCTAGAGAACAAGTCTTATTAGGAGCGGCTGAGGGAGCTGGGGTTGTTTAGTCTGGAGAAGAGGAGGCTGAGGGGAGACCTTATTGCTCTCTACAACTACCTGAAAGGAGGTTGTAGCGAGGTGGGGGTCGATCTCTTCACCCTAGTAACAAGCGATAGTACAAGAGGAAATGGCCTCAAGTTGCTCCAGGGGAAGTTTAGGTTGGATATTAGGAAAAACTTCTTCACTGAAAGAGTAGTCAGGCACTGGAACAGGCTGCCCAGGGAAGTGGTTGAGTCTCCATTTAAATACCTCTACCGTGAGGGTAGATGTGGTGCTTGAGGACATGGTTTAGTGGTGGACTTGGCAGTGATAGGTTAACGGTTGGACTCGATGATCTTAAGGGTCTTTTCCAACCTTAACGATTCTATGATTCTATGATATTTTTGCAGTTAACCAATAACATTTAGTAAACTAATGTTACCAGGATTTGAATGCAGAATGAGGCTACAGAATGTTTAATTGATAATAGCATTTCACAGTGTTAAAGAGAAAATGTCCTGAGCAAGAAGGCAAAAAAAAGCTAATTAAATGTTAAACCGAATTACTGTCAGAAAATCATCATTGTTGGTCACCTTTGAAACTCCACTTTCATTTAAAAAAAAAAAAAAAAAGGAAAAAAACCCCGTCATTGTAAAACACTCTACTGGTATGGAGTATCCAAGACAGGAAGAGGGGATTTCTGAGAGTGATGAAGTAAAGTCCTAGCTTTTAATCTCCAGAAATCTATAAGTTTTACAAATATCTTGGCAAAGCATACTGAAAACAATTTCATTACAACTGCTGCTTTGATGATCTCACAAGAAAACAACCAAATCCACTTTCTATAACCAAACTTTTCTGAGTGTTATGGAGAACCACGGGAGGGAATAAACAGCATATCTTTTTACCTAAAAGTATTCACAGAGATGCTGTGCAGCATCTGCTTTTTAAAACTGACAGCGCCTTGCAATTCTGCTACCTTTAAGAGACAGGAATAGCATGTCTGTATAGGCAGGCTTTCTGTCACTCAAAAAAATCTCATCCCCATTTATAATAGCATGCAAAAAACTGTATGGGAGCTGAATATCAGAAATCAAAGAGTGTGCTTCCAGATGCTGTTCAACTTTTTCATCAGCAGAATTTAATACTTTCAAGGCCTAAGGCTTTTTGTGTTTTTGAAGGTGGAAATAGGACATGAAGATGTAAATAACTGAGCAGGATGCAGAATTGCCAGTCTTTACTTATAAGAAGACCACAGCTGTAATATTTGAAAGAGCAGAATTAATGCAAAGATATATA
The DNA here is from genome assembly GCF_047370975.1 of Nipponia nippon. NCBI lineage: Eukaryota > Metazoa > Chordata > Aves > Pelecaniformes > Threskiornithidae > Nipponia > Nipponia nippon. The sequence continues at coordinate 32,122,921 of NW_028262380.1, forward strand.
AAACATCACTATAGTATGGGTCAGACACTAAATCAATCAGAAGTGCCAAAGATAATATTAGGCAAAGACTGATAACAAAAGAGAAATTACAGCTGGTTCTAAGCCAGCATTAGTATTTCCTCACTTTCAGCAACACTTGTTTTAAAGATGAGACGGCGTTTCTCCCCTAACAAAACAGAAATTTAGAAAGACCGACCAAGTTTGTCCAAGCAGACTGAAAATCCAGGCAGGTAGAATTAAGGACAAACTGATAGAATTAAATAAAATATAATTAAAACTCATAACAAACCAAATGTGCTCCTTTTGTTATTTGAAAATATAATCCCACATATGTTTTTTGCTTCCCATAAGGCCTCAAAAGTGAAAGTATAACAGTTCTTGTGGTAAATGTTTTATCCTTAAAAAATATGCTGTCAACAAGTTCAAGAATATCTCCAATTCCTTTTATTTTATAGTGCAAGAAAAGCAGGCACTTACAATTATCTTGTTTTTAGTAAGAAAGGTGAAAAAGATCAGCCAGCCAGAATTTACTGATGTGTTTCCAGCAGTTAAACAGCAGGATCAAGAAAAATGCAAAGGGATTGTACAGCAAATAGAAGACATGGATCAGCATTACTTAAAAATACAGAACAGAGGAAAAACTATAGGAAGGTATTCTTTATTTTTTAATTTACTATATGTAAATCTGCAGTGCTTTGATGGGAAGTTAGATCATGTATTTCAGTAGTGCTTAGGAAATGGTGCTACAAACATACCTTTCTATGAATAATAAATATAACAATATAAATCCGGATTCAAAGTGAATAGCATGATTTTTTAAATGAAATAAATATACTTTAGGTATTTAATAATTTATAATGTTAAAACACTTTTTTTTTTTACAGAAATAATATAAGAATCTATTAACAGTATTCCCTGTCTTACAGAATCATAACCAAGACCTACTTGAGATGAGTGAAATTCTAGAGAGAGATGAATGAATACAAAAAAAGAATATAAAGAAAAGACTTGAACCTTCAAGCCCTTTCAAGTACCACTCAAAAGGAAGTAGTTAGGGAACTGAATTCAAAGGAACATGAATTAGAATGGATAGCTATAAAAAGTGAACCTTTCAGAGGAAATAAAATAGCAAGGGCACGGCGTATGTGCAAAGGATGTAAAATCAAAATTGTAAGTGTAACTGAATAAAATTACTCCCACCTCCAGCTTCCAGTGGAAGAGAATGAGTTAAGTAAAGATTTTGCTAAGAAAGAAGCATCTGTGAAGGCAAACTGCTGGTCAAAGAATACCGGTCGCTATAGAGTTTGCTGGAGAAAACTCAGTAAATAGCACAAATCAGGCAAAAAGGCCATAAGTCCAATTCTGTATTTATAGAGAAATCTCATTATGCATAGCAGATTTATAAACAGCAGACCTTTAAAACACACTTTTTTGATATAGGGCAAATCAAAGCGACCCTTTCGCTACAAGCAAAACTAGTCACACATTCCTGCTGAAACTGAATATTCGGAATCCAGAGAGACTAGCGTAAATTACTCATTTCTGCTCAGTTTACTGGTTCCTGACATTCAGCCTTTGGGTGATGACAAGTTTCAGAAAAACAATGGAAGTACAATGTTGGTATTTGGTGCTGGATTATATTTACTTATGTATGTTCATGATGACGGATTTTTGTCATTTATTTAATCAGCAAATAATCCTTTAGTAATTTATGAGTTAGTTCACACAACACCACTGGTACCTTTTAGTGACCTAATAACCGACTAGCACGAAAAGACCAACACCTGAGCATATTGATTAGTAGAGCTAATTTTTTTGTAAAAATAATGCCAGCTGAAGAGTTGATGAGCCAAGAATAAAAAACCAATAAATTATTTTGCTGTGAAAAATGAGCCATATATTAACATTATCCCACTCCTTCACATCATTCTTGTAAGCAATCACCTCAAATGTACTGACAGTGGAATTGTGTAGCATTTTGATGTGTACAAATTATATGGCATTGCAGTGTCACAGGCATAGCTGAATCTTACTGCCTTGATCTTTCTCTAGGTTTTTCAGAAACGTCAAATAACAATATGATGAACTACTAAGATTATGCAAGTATTAGACTGTAATGCCAATTTGTCCTCTGAGTTAGAGAGTTTAAAGAAGAGTTTGTAAAATATTTATCATTTTTGAAGCTTGCAATTTTATTCATTGAAAACTCATTATTAAGTTAAAGCATCCACAGGTTTCATACAGAAATATGAGTAATTTATCAAGATTGCTTTACCATTGAAGAGACCTTCAAAACATAGACTTTATGTTCCAAAAGTTTAATTGCAATAAAAAAAAAAATCTTAATTCTTTTATCATGTGTACCAATCTAAAATTTAAAAGTGCCTTTGTGAGATTACTTAGCTGTTGTTCAACACTAAGACCTTGGAAGAGCTGATCACTGCCAGACTGAAAAAACCAGATATATTCAAGTAGGTATATCAAGGATCATAAAAATACCACAGAAAATGCTTGTTGCTTCTTTTTTAAAAGCCCAGTTCTTACAATTTATCTTGGGCTGATTAGAAACCCAAAGAAGTCAGAATGCAGCTTCTGGATCACATGTTGATTGTGCAGCTCTTCATGACTTTCAATTTTAATAAATGGCTTGAAATGTAATTTAGCTAGGTACTTGTACTGAAAAAGCATGATGCAACTGGATTTTTGTTTTGGAGGCCTATATAACTAAAACGAAACTAAGTAGGTTATTTTATGAAAACATGATTGGTGTGATTGCTGGGATTTCAATCTTGCAGAGTGCCTCAGGAGCAAAACTGACTAATGTTACATAGTGAAGGTTTCAGGTATGATACTGTTGGGGCCATATTAGAGGTATATTATAGGTAGGAAGCTGTAGTATAGCCTGACTAGATGCAGCTGTTCGCTTGTAAACTAAAGCATGACCATCTAAGTCTTCAGAGGTAAGCCATTATTAAAAAGTAAATTCTAAAATGAATGATTTAGATTCATTACTCAAGGCCCTTGAACATGACTAATGTTTGATTCATATTTTCTGTATGGCAACCTTCCTGAAGCAAGACTTCTACTAAGCCTTTCATTTAGGTAAGAAGAATGAACTCCCCAATAAATTAAAATTCAGCATCTTAAAGTGTGATAAATTTTGATCAAAGCAAATCACAACTCCAGGAAATACTTGCGAAATTGCGACAGTCAGTATTTATTTTCTTAAATATCATCTTAACTTCTATTGAGTACAAACATTTGAAACATTGCTTCCTAATGGTGGCCAGTTAAGACACCTTTTGTCTTGCAATGCAAATGAAACTGGATTATGTGTTCAGTTGCTCATCCACATACTTGTTTGAAGGTTCACATCCAAAATCTATGTCTGGCCACCACTTGGTTTACTCTGCTGAAAAAGTGAATCTACTTGAATAAAATTTGGACTGAGCGTAGTAGTAACATAATTCAATTAATAATTGGAAATGGCTATTCTAAATGCTACTTCTGGGATGGAAAAAGTCAATATATTTCATGAAACTGCTGAGAAGTTACATTAAAATTGAATATTTCTTCAAAACATGAATGAAATTGAAAAATATATAACAGGTTTACACAGAAGAATTTTTCTTAAATGATAATTTTCGTAACAACTTTCACCTTTTTCCCCTATACTGTATGACAGATGGAGATATACATGACAATAAAAATTATTAACTACAACCATTTTCTGCTTGAATTGATACAGTCTCCTTGAAAAGTTACAACAGCTAGATATATGAATATATTTAAAGCTTACATTTAGATTTCACAGTAAATAATTCCTAAAAAACAAAAAACCATCTTCTTTTCCTAGATATATATGATAGTCTGGATTTGCATTTTTCTTAAAATTGTGTAAATGATTCTGGGTTCACAATAGTGGAACACAGAGCAAAAATCATCCTTGTCTACATTCAAAAAAATGAATTTTAATGGGATTATTTTTGCATTTAATAGATTAAAAAGACACTATTTTCACTTTGTTGTAGAAGATAACCTTAGGATTTGGAACACTCAGGCTTATGCTCTAATGAATAGTTAATCAGTTACAAAACAGAATTGCTGATTCCTTGATGAAAAATGAATGAATCAATGAATGAGAGGACTATCAAACAACAGTCAAGAGCTCCATAACCAGGGGACTCACCTTGGATGTAAAAGAATGGGACATGAACTTGGTATCCCAAGTACAAAATGAAGGCTTTAACTTCAAGGCTAATTAAATTATCTTATAATCTTATCTTGATTTTTACTAAAAGCAAAGTGTCATGTATTTGTACAGAATACTATGGAAAAATGTTAGAATCTGAAGGGGGAAAAATGTGAGAATGAAAAAAATGTTTCTTACCTAGTTTCAAGAACGATCAGCGATAGTTTCCCATTTCAAAGCTTTCTGAAAATTCTATAATGTACTGCTGCCTACCTACAAAACCTATCTAGGACTATTCGCTTCAAATTTGCCCTAAAACAAAAGAATTAATTATTAGCTTCTGATAAAGGAAAAGGGCATTTGCCCTTCAGTTAAAATATTCCATAAATAGATGGTCTGATTTTGAAAAGTCAAAAGCTCAGAGGAATTTATCAGCAGTTTCTCCATTAAGTCTAGACATCTCATTAGTTGCCTAAGTTAGGAGGTACAGACTATTTATATTTTATCTATAGCCAAAAAAGAGAAATTGGCATCTCTAGCAGTTAGTTAACTACTGATACTGGACTGAGACTAGAGCAATAATGCACACAACCTAAGCACCTTGAAGTTTTTGCCTTCAACATCTGGTCAGCAGTTGACACATGAATTTTACCTAAATTGGGAAAGCTTGTTTGGAAATCTCACTTTAACTATATGAGAAGTCATCTAAGTTACCCTTAGCATTAAAACTGATTCATAGGGTGCCTTATAGAGGTTTTAGCGGCCAGTTCTTTATGCCATATGTAAATGTGCATTTATTTCTGTTCTCTACTTTGCCATTACTGCAGCATACTGAAAAACTGCTATGATTATGTGATAATTACTGCTTCATTCTCACAATTTAGTAAATTGTTTTATTTATGCAAAAGAAAGCCACAAAGCGGCAGGACTATTATCCAGATTTTTGAAATAGGTCTACTGTAGCATTTTTACTCAGTAGGAATTAGTGTGCCATTGATAAATTATAAACAAATATTTAGATAAACGCATTTGTGCACCCTGTAGAGGGCACTAATACACATATAAAAAGTTCATCATATGCAAGTATATAGTATGTATTTAAAAAGTCACTGTAAAAATGCCTTCAAATACTTTTGAATTAATTAAAAAAATGAAAATGTGAGAAGAATCCTCACATGTATTGCTACAATGCTGAAATGGAGATATGTTGATATAACACATTTTGGTGCATATTAGACCAAAATGGAACAAAAATGTTAGTATCTCCAATTATTGAAAGTCATAATTTTTTTTGCAGATATGAGAAATAAAATGAAGCTATAATATCAGTTCCTCACACAGTTGTTAAAAAGTTTTTATTTGATATTATCACTAGATATCTTGATTATCACCTATTATGACTGTCTTTTTATTCCTGCTCTTTATTAATGTTCTGGTTTTCTCTCTAGAATTAAGTTACACAGATGAATACAGCACATTCAAACCTGGCGTTACCGCAATGCAAAAGGGCAAATGACTTAACTTAGATAAGTCTTTACTGCAGTTTTAAACGGAAATTCTGCAGCTGTGAGAGAGAGGGTGAATGTGCAATAGTAATTTTGTCACAATATTCTTACCTTCGAGTCAGCATAGCAGTGAAGCAAGCCTTTTAATTTAGCAACAAAATGGAAGCAGGTGTATTTCAAATCTGTTAACTGTAGTGACTGTAAACCACCAATGGTCATGCTAGCAAATGCGTGCCTGTGATCTGTATTAATCACAGGAAAGACAGCATATTTTCTGCAGGAAAGCACAAGATACTAAAGCATACTGCAATATACTGAAGTTGGCCAAAATATGCATCTTTTGCCAAAGTCTCAGATGTTTTTGCAGGCAAGAACCACAAGAGTTGCTACATGACTTGCAGAGGGTGTGGGAAGAAGGTTTATGGCAGTAATTTACTGCTAGATCTACCACTCCGTTTTCAAGATGGGACTGAGCTGGGCACAGAGTAATTTATCAGTGCTGGTCTCAATACTCCCTTGTATGTCACCAAGGAGCAGTATCAGGACTCAGATTATAACCACAATTCAGATTACCTGGCAAACCTTGTAACAGCCTAGCTCTGCTGCGAGTCTTGTGGCATAACCTTAGTCTAGTCTTTGCTCTTTTACCGATTGTGAGTCAGGGGAGACTCAAAAATCCCACTCTCGTCACTGCTGTAATACACCTATCATAAATTCACCATAAGACTTTTAAGGTTGAAGCACTTTTCATTGCCTTGCTACATACCAAGGCATGTCTGGTTAAAATTAACAAAGCAGGCTTTACTACTGCATGAAAATTTGGTGTGATCAGCTGCCAGAGAAACCTGTTGCTCACATCCTCTTAGACTTTAAACTACATTATGTTCAGGCACTTTTAGAACAGAATACTGAACACCGGGCATCAGGATTGTCATGTCTAGGGAACAGAACGTTGTACAATTTGACAATCATTGTGAAATCAATTCTTTTCTTTACGTTTTTTAACTTTAAATTACAGAAAAAATATATTTCCTATGTCCAGCTATCAACAAAAGACTTTACCAGGTTCAGAGACAAAAAAGAAAACATTTCTTATTTTGCATTTTCTTCAGATCAACTCTAGAAGATATTTCTCTATATTATCCAGTTAACAAACTGTCACGATGCTTATCAATCCAGACTTTCGGCTTTCATTGAAGAGAACCTTACCTGAAAAGACCTCTATTCTTATATTCTTTAACCTTCCAGAGGAATTTATTTCTTTTAGATTCAGTCTTCCTTGTCCTTTAGTCTCCCTCTGGCCTCCAGACTTACTCTCATCACTGTAAGTAATGTGTTCTGTTTTTTCAGCAGGATACTCCCTCTGCTCCTTTCCTTGTTTTGTATTAGAAGTTCCTTTTAATATCTATACTAATTTTTCACATTAATGCTTTTCCAAAATAAAATTTTTTTGAGTTACTGTTAGTTTTGCTGTCATGAAGAAAAAAGAAAGCGTATTTTCATTAAAACTTCAAATTCAGAAACTCTAATTGGTCTTTTGCTTTCATCCTAAATCTAAATATAAATCTAAATATAAATCAGGGAGGCAAGGCCAAGAATGACAGTGAGAAGAAAAAAAATTGCAACTATAAAAAGCTTGAAAACAGTCCTGACAGCTAAAACATGAGACAAATTTGTTGGTAAATACTCTTTCTGCACAGTATGCTTTATCTATTGCATTTTCTCTGCTCCACACTGAGAGTGTAAAAACAGATTAAAAAAGTAGTCCATCATTTGGTAATGTTGTTAACATAAAAATAGCAAAAATAATACAACTGTTTTTCTTGATATGAAAATAAATATTTTTTAAAAAGGTATTTCCCTTTGATGTTTAATGAAGAAAGACTTTCAGCTGTAACTACCAATCCCACCTCATGCTTTCGACCATAAATTGGGAAAGGAATTTTTCAAGTGAACCTAGCATTCGGCTACCGCCAGTATTTTGTTTTGCTGATCTTGGATACATCTTGTGTCTTAGTGTGATATCCAGGTACTTTGAAAGCTTTACGTGCTGCTGTATCTAGACCTTTGACCATCATAACATACTTGCTTTGCAGAAAGCGATGCAGAAAAAGGACATGAAAAAGCACTATTCCTAGTTACACTGACACTGTAAGTGGTGTAATCTATAGTACTTCCTGTCACTTCTATCACACTTTATGTACCAGATTGGTTTAGAATGATGATGACTTAAGGGCAAAGTCTCCACTTGGGCTAAATGACATTTTGGCATTTGTAAAGGAATAAGGCTGCCTGGAAGAACTGAAAGGCATTTGTGTGTGCATGATTGTGCGTGTGTGTGTGTGTATGTGTGCTTAGATCTATGCTCTAGCCGTCTTTTTCTAGCTTGCTCACAAAATATGTTTCAAATGTTTTACAAAGCTGCTATCTAATAGCTTAAATGATAACCAAGATATTTTTATAAAGAACAGTTACCATAAAACTGAATTCTAATGCTTTCTAAGTAGGAACAGCTAGATAAACTTATCCCACTATATATTACTAATATTAGTGTTGACAGGATCAATACAAGTGTTCTTCATATATCAAAACAGTAAAATTTATGGTATGCATATTCACTTCATTTTATCTATGAATGTAACATATACCATTCGGAAACATTGACATTTAGGTTTTAGTGTGGGCTTCCAACCACACAGTACGATGATTTCTGAAAGGAGAGGTCTCCAGTTGCTTTACCTTGCTAAGCTTATTCATCCTATCCCTTCTTGTAGTGAAGTGTGCTTATTCATGCAGCTTTCTCATCTTCCCCTCACCATACAGAATCTTACTTAAAAGTGAAGCTGAAAGTACATACCAAAAGTAACTAACTTCTAAAACAGATATACGGGAAATACACTATGCAAAGAGGAACTGTACACAGAAGGAAATAAAGGACAAGAGAATGGTCCCCTTTTTATGGCCAAACCCAAATTCTTTTCATTTTCTCTCCAGTAAGATGAAAGGGTAGCTGTATAATGTTATTTTAGAATGTCAGTGTGGTTAACCATGGGTGCTTTAGTTGGCCAAGATATGATCAAAACCAGCCACATTTGTTGTGTGTTCTCCTGTTCATATAGTCCTAATGCCATTTTGTGAATTAATCTTGTGAAGCAACAGTGTTTCGTAGTGTTGCTCTTTGTTTCAAAACACTGCAGTTTGGCACTTTGCTCAGTATCATACCTAGGAATGCCCACCTTATCAAAGCTTATAGTTTGGACCATTATACTTGATTGTGACAGCATTTATTCAAACAGGAACCAAAAAGTCTACATTCCTAGATTAGCACTGGTCTCCTAGGTTTGGAATGGAATATCTCAAAACTCTGTACCTCAATTCAAGAATTCAAGTAAACCAAAAATAGTTAATAAGACCCAAGAGGAGATCAGTCAAAGAAAAAAATATGTGATATTAATTACACACTGTGCTATGCACAATTGTACAGTATGAAATAATGTAAAAAAAGAATAAAGTTTTATCAATTTTGGAAAAAATAATAAATAATAAAAATTAGAAATGACAGTCAATGAAACTACTAAGAATGACTTTTAGAAATGCATCAAGCATAAAGTATATGCTAGTGAAAGTAGATTAATTGAAAAGCAGAGAAGGAAAGTGAGAATATAAATTTTCCCCAAGGAATTTAAATATGAAATACAAAGAGGTCCTTGCTAAATTATTTACAAATGAATAAATGGCAATGCTTATTAGTGCAGAAGGAAAACCAAGTAACTCAATAAAATCTCAGCCATGGTCCAAGATCCCAAGAAGTATTTATTACTCCCGTCTTGCAAAATTCCTCATTGTATGCTTTAGCTTCAGTAGTACAACTCACAGGACCAAAATTCCAGCACACATTTAAATGCTTTGTAGGATTACTGCCAGAATGCTTCACTATTGGCTTTGCCAATTCAAACCCAAAGGATGGGCAATGTAGCTCTGAAAAATGCAAAAGTGCTCAAACCAATGAGACAACTAAAATGACAAACCATGGGTGAGAAAAATGCATATTTTAACAATCTATATAATTAATAGCCACTTTTAAAAAACTTCAGTGAACTTAAGCATCAGTTTAGGTTATTCATTCAGGGCTCATTTTTTGCGCTTATACAATTAAAAGGCAAACCTTACACTGATTTCAAGCTCCAGGCTACTAGTTCCAGTTGATGGGGGCTGGCAAGGATGGAGAAGCATCATCATCTGTTTTATATTTGTTTTCAGTAAATTTTCTATAGAATGAATTTACCGACACCAATGTTTGATATCACAACGTTTTGAAAATGAGTATGGAAAATAAATCTTGGTATTTTAATTACAAGTTTTGCACAGGCAACTAAATTTCAAGGATTAAGGTTATCCAATAATGAAACAGACATAATTCTGATGTATGTCAAAAAAGCTTGGATTTCAAATCCTAACGAGTCACAAAAATGTAATCATGATCAAATCACCATCACAAATTATTAACTGAAAATCAAACAATTAAATACAAGAGAAAAGCAATTTGTTCACAGATGTTTCACAACTGGAAAGTCACCCATTTGTACAGTGGAACTGCTTAACACAGCTTTTAAAAAACATATTAGTTCTGTTCTTAGAAACTTGTCTGAGCCTGCTAACATTCAGAGAGGCTAGGCTGTCAGTGGCCCTTAGATCAGTCCTATGACTATAAAATTACTGTTGCTGTCATGTTCATTTTATCTGGACTTAAATAATCAGGTGACACCCAAATTTAGGAATTAAAGTCTAAGAGGTAATAGGAAGAAAAAAATTAATTCCTTAAAGAAAGAGACTAGCTGAGGTCTGAAGAAATTGAGAGGGATTCACCAAGAATTCACCAAGAAGGATGCTCGCTCTGATCTGGGAAGCCCATTTGAAAAGCTTCAGGGATTGCTTACAACAGAGGACAAAGTAGGAGAAGAAGGTCTGTGGAGGATATGTTTCTAAGCCAGGAATATCTGACCAGGCATAAACACAGTATCACATAGCTGCTGAGAGTCAAGGCAAATTCAGTCAGACTAGGGTCTACACCAGTGCAATTAGCAATTTCAAGACCATTCATGCTAGATTGTGTCTAGTTAGATTTCAAGTCAGGGGAAAACTCATTTGCATCCATGTACAATATACTATTTAGACTTACCTTAAGATTCCTGTCTGATGATCAGATCTCAGAAAAAGGAGGCTTCCCCCTAGAGAAGTGCCTGCTGGGAAAAACTGGTTTGGCTGGTAGATGGAAGAATTTTGAATAGGAGTGGTAGTACATAATGAAGTTCTACTCTATCCAAAAGACTTGTGCTGATCTTAATGACAAGTCTCCCAAGAAACACAAATATTCGTGGGGTAAAGAAATAAAGCTGTTCACCAGACACTGGTTGACAGAAATGTTCAACCTGTGACTGGTCAACAGCCATGTGGAAGGGATGAGAACTCTGAAGGACTTCCCTGGAACAAGCCAAAGCAAAGGTGTTAAGCATATGTGAAGAAGTGCAGACAGTAGAGCTGGTAAATGGCTTGCCTGTCTCTGAAAGCACATGCTGAAAGGCAGCAGAGAAAGCCAAGAAAGAAGGTGCTGGTTCTATGGCTGTACAAATACTACTTGCTGGACCTTGGTTGGGGATGCATGCCCTTCCTTCTATAGCAGAGGGATATTCCTCCTCTCTTATAATGCCCCATTGTGCTATGACTTGCTCAAGATTTACTTCAGCGTTCCTCTACTTAATGAAAAGGAAAACCTTAAGAAAGGAATAAAATTATTGGCTATTGTTCTTCTTTTACTTTGTAAAAGAGAAAAAAAGGTAGTTTACACTTACCTTGAACAGAAACATTTTTATGCAGAAGTCAAAATGAGAATTTTGTAATTGATAGATTTTGTGAGTGGTTAAAGATACAAATGGAGAGCTAAGTGCAAATGCATATACTGATCTCTCTTTTTTTGGTCATGCTACCCACCTGGTTTTTCATACCTAACACTGTATTATAGCCAAAAAAAACCCTTAAAGAATATAAATAAAACAACAATGACAAGGACTGTGTCTAACACATGCTAGTAAGAATTATTCTAGTGTAAACTTCTGCCAGAATTCTGACTCTTTTATCAGTGTTGCATGTAGAACAACAACAGTATGTTGTTATACTGGCACCTTCTAGACATTACTCAAACCTGACTGACCTTGTTAAATTGTCTGCTATCTCCATCTAGTCTTGCTAAGTGTTTTACATTAAAACCTCATGTAATCTATTAATTTCACATTTTCTGTAAGGTCTTAGAAAGTGATATGCACATTACATTTATCAACTTTAAATGATTCGCCCACAAAAATATTCCTTTTTTTTATGGAAAGAAACTTTTTATAATTTCTGGTATAAATTCAAGTACGAGGTAGGGTTCCTTCAGTGACTGATTGTTCTCATAAATAAAAGCTCAAAAAAGCCCAAAATATTAGTTAGTCATAAAGTATTAAAATGCAATAATAAATAATATGAAACATTTTAAATTATTTAAAATAATAAACAATTCTATGCAAATAATACAGTGACATGTGACATTTAGAATAAAATACAAAGAAGTCTTCTTTTAGACAAGAAGAAACTTAGGAGAAGTGTGCCTGCCTATAATAGTGACAGCTGCAAAGATTAGGACATTACTCCTAAGGTTAGAAAGAAGAAATTTTATTGAATTTACATTAGTTGGCTTGTGACTAGAGATTAAAAGAAAATATCTGATCTCCCCTAAGGCTCATTCCTTGTGGTGATCATTAAGTTCAAAACGAAATCAGGATCAACCAGCTCATCTTCAACAGATGTTGTTATAATTTGTTCTGTAGCAGAAAATGAAGGAAATTCTACATTTTCTACAGCCAAATTCTTCCATTGTTTCATTATTCTTTCCGTTAAAAAGTCTTTTTTTTTTTTTTTTTTTTTTTTTTTTTACAACTGATAGAGAGCATCCCTTTTTTTTCAACAGGCTGTTTCTCAAGGGCTCAAGACTCATATCATATTCCCTTTGATATTTTTTTCTTCAAGCTAAACAGCACCATCTTTCTCTCTCTTCCCTCAGAGATCATGCTTCTGGATAACTAATCAATCTCATGGCTCTGGATTCTATCCAGCTGTTTACTGAACAATGGTACACCAAACTGGACTAAGCACTTTGGAGAGGACCTTGCCAGTGTTGAACAGAGCAGATCTGCAGGCTCTACTCCTGTTTACACATTCTAGCTTCATATTTGACTTTCTTGCATCACATGATGCTCTTCAGCTTGTGATTCAAAATTCTTCCTAACTTTTTTTCTGAGGACACCTGTGAGTCTTGCTTATGAATTCTCTGAGGTTTTAAAATTGAACTCTGAAAGTCAATTTGATTTTGTTTTGCTGTTGTCTTTCCCTGTAACTTTCAAACAGGGGATGTTCTCATTACATGGTGATTTCCCTCTCTCAGATTTCCTTCCACTTTCACATTCTCAGTTCCTCCCCCACTGATCAGCAACACTCCTTTAGTTACTTTTTCAACACTGTGTCATCCTTATAATCTTTTGTACAGGCTGCATCTTGATCTTTTTTTTTCCTCTAACAGATGTCTGTCTCTGTAGTTAAAAGAAACAAGAGGCCCCCAAACATACTAAAGTGCTGTCACCAGGCCCTGTGCATTAGATGATTCTTTTTGTTTATAAAAAACTTCCTCTGTATAATCTTTTTGGTTTGGTGGTCAACATTACCACATAGGTTCTTTGCCCTTTCATCCGTACCCATGAAGTATAAATCCATTTGCATTTTGAATCTTAGAGCAGTTATACATTCTTCAGATGCATCCATTCCTGCCTGGATATTGAGGTTTTTTGCTTCATTCTTTTTATGAAATTATTCTTACCACATATAATTTCATTTCTTTTATAGAATATATGTTGAATTTTGCCACTCTCCTTCTGGAATTTACATTACTCATTCTGAATTCTTATACATTTCTATCTACACTTCTTAATCTTCATACACATATACACACTTCCATACTTTCTGAACCTTGAGCAAAGCTGCATTTTTATATACTTCTAATTCAAACACCTATACACATTGACGATATTTTTCTAGAGCCAAAATGATGGCTTATTATGTTTGTGCCTTGGTGTGCTGAATTTAATGCTGTCAGACACTGTGAAATGTAAACTCGTCATTAGCCACAATGAGGATAGGAATTTAAATTCACAATGTAGGCTTAAGGCTGCAGGCCCATATTTTCGTGGGTGATATAATTTTTTTTCTGGAGTTGCTTCCTGTGGGTGAAATTATTCCTAGCTTACAGGATCTGCTATAAATAAGCTTTGAGATGCATTGCAGAGCAGATATGATTTGAATCTATGTTTTTCACAGCTTTGACTACATACCTGCTTTATAAATAGATGTACGAACAACAGTGAAGTCCAAGATGTTGCTGGTGCAAATCTGCTAACTTTTCGTCTGAGTAAAGCTTTGTTTCAAACTGTGACTGCCATGGACTCAAACAGTACCTCCCTGTGAGGATTTCTGTATTTATTCCTTCTGCTACTTAATACTTAAATTCAGAGTCAAGATCTTCCTGTTGTTTCACATAGGTTTTGAAAGTATGATGTATGTCATGACATATTCTTGTATAATCTCACCATGCAGTTTACGGCTACTAAATACATTAGTTTGTACTGAAAGCTGGGTAAAAAAATTGTCTTAAGATCAGGTAAAAATAAAGCCACTTTGTAGTGGTTTCAGATAGGGTTCAGAGAAAACAAAGTGCAGTTCTGACATGTATTAAATGTCTCATGGTAAGAGGTACATCTGTATATTTTTGGGGAAAAGTCAGATGCCTGCAATATTTCCTAGAAATATAATACTATTCCTCCTATTCTGAAGGCTTTACAAATTGAAATCCAAATGATCTCATTTTCTAGCATCTAATGAGAATACTGTTCCAGGACAAAGCAAGATATTTTTGCCCTGTAATATCACCATTATAGGACGAGCATTTGCAGCCAAATACTCTTTTCATTGAACCTAAATCCTATAATGCTTTGCAGCCTGACCCTTATCTCCAACAATAGAATTTTGTTTCCAGGCAGAAATAAATCACAAGCAAGTACTTTAAGGCAAAAAAAGAAAATGGGAATGCTGGAGCTCCTTTATGATTCACCTTTCCCTCCTGTGAGTAGCTATATCTTAAAAACAGAGATGGGTCTGACTGCTGTAATTTAAATGTGCATTTTCAAAATTACCAAAGCCTGAGGGCAGGTGAGTGTCAGGCTTAACTCGGGTTTTGAGAGTTAGACTTTTACTACAATATCTGAACCCAATTCATGTCAAGTTCCTGTATCAAAATGAATGTTTAGTGTGTGTTTTCCAAACAAGCTGGTTTGGTTTAAGGGTTATCTCAGCTTACTAATAATGTGGCAATTTTCCACTGGCCTTTGACCCTTATGTAGGCCATGTGGATTTGCCTGATATCATGCAATTCAGACCCTTCAAAACTAGAACTACTTTAAATTGCTTCTCTAGACTCTGCACAGTTCTTCAATAGGGAATATGAAATATTATTGGGAATATGATGCAGATATTCGTAGTTTTTCCTAAAAATATTCATTCTTACATTGGTCACAAATATCCAATAACTTAATCTTGGTGTCAAAGGTTTAACCTGAAAACCAGATTCAATCTGGAAGTTAGAATCAGTCTCTGGATCAATACTGCCCTGTACCAGAACAGAGCAAATAGTCTCTTCACTAACTTTGGGAAGCTGCTGGCTGTGTTCTGCAAAGGAAGAGCTCAGACAAGTACAGAATCAGCTCAAAAACATAAGTCCTATTTAACAGAATTAAATAGATTACAGCCCAGGAGAAGAAAGGATTAAAATCTGTCTTCTGTTATAACTGATGCTATCATGAAAAAAGGAAAAAAATCAACTAGTTGAATATAGAAGGAGAAGCATTCGGAAAGCATGGATTATAGAAAGGTTGACTCTCAAGGCAGAGGATGATTTTCCTCTACTTAAACATCAAAAGAGTGTCATTTTGCTGTTTTTTTTTTCCCTTCCTGTTCCTTTCTCCTGCCTGACTATATGCTGGCTCTTTCTATGCCTCTGTCTATAGAAGAGCCTTGTTGAGTATTTTTCAGTGGAATGGCTGTAAGAAATTGAACATATTTTCCCGGGCTGGCAGAACTGCTTGCACATTTGTCTGCTTTTGGGTCTATTCTCTTTTCAGAAAAACTTCTTTTATCAAGGCTTCTTTCTCTTTACATACATTCCTGAGACCAATCACTCTGTTCCTTGGCGTGTTTATGCTCAAGCGCCAAAAATCAAAATCTTGCTTTTGCAAACAAACTGTTATTATCCTTAGGTCAAAGTAGTCCTCCAATAATCTACATAGTCATGTGCAGGCTGGTGTAAGTACACACTGCTTGTAATCTCAGCTGGCTGGATGCATTCTACCCTTAACTAGAAGATATAAATTTATTTGTGCAATGTCCTGGATAAGAAATTTATTTATTTAGTCTCAGCACTTTTAGTCTGCTTATAAAACTTCCAGTTTACAGACAGCTTGGAGTTCACATATATATGTTTGTAATCAGCTCTATAGTTGTACCTCAAGAGTAGTGCTCTGACAGGTTGCTCTGTTGCCAAGTGGTTACACTCCTGCAATAATATTATCTTTCAATCAGAGCTCTCATACAGACAAGACTGGACATTAAGTGCTTCCTTGAGATCTAAATAAGCTTATCAGAAACCTTTTTCATCCAGTACATTTTGGGGTACATATTGATGTAGTCATTACTGAGGAAACACAGAAATTCTATATATGTAATGCATTTTTGTTACTGACAGATGATGATAAAGGAATTCTGGTTCATTTAGTGTTCAGGGTACCGAGTCTGGCATATCTACTTAAAGGTTTAACTTTTTACTACAACATCAAATACAGTAGTTTTACTGTGGTCACATAATTTGGTTGCATAAGCCAGTTTAAAGCGATTAAGTGCTTCCCTTCATCTTGTGTCATTTCACTCTCCAAACTCCATCTATCCTGAATGACAATCTACCAACTGAACATGGTAAATCCAAGATCTTCTTTCCCATTCATACTGAAATTCCTATTCAGTCTCTGAAGACACTAGACATACGCCTACTGTAATAACAACATACATCAAATAATCATTTATTTTTCTACATTTCAGTACTTGTTATAAATATTTTATTTCTACTTTTCCAACCTAACTTGCATTTCACATATATTTCCTCATATTTCTGTCATATTTCCTTTTTATAGCCATAAGCCATATTTCTACTTTATCATTTCCTTTTAACTAGTCTGGAAGACCTATTCCAATTACCTGCAGACTCACAGTCCTACACCATAATCTGAAAATCGAAACTGAGGTACTGATGCACTCCTCTGCATGTTAATTCTGGATATTATTAGAACATTATTAGAAAATAAGTATGTAGGTATCTTCTGATGTTTCCTTGATGCAACAAGGCTCTCATCTTTCATCTAGTGAAGTAAATGGCTTTGATCAAAGCCATACTGAGCCCACTATAAGCATATACTTTAGTGTAATGAAAAAGACACTTGCAACCCTTCACAGATTTTTCCCTAACACTGTTCTGGTGCCAGAGTAGATTTGACCTACACACGTCCTGCTATTAATCTGAGAAAGTTTCCATTAAAACTGAAGTATGCTACCTCCTGTCCTTCTCGACTTCCATCTTTCCACGTAACTTTGCTATTTGACAAGGAAGAAGGCTCACAGAAGGTCATAATGATCTGCAAAGTTTTTATACCTCTTCTTTTTGTTTCTCCTACTGCTGCTAGCAACCATGTGCAAGTCTTACTACAATTGCAGTTCCCACAATGAGATCTATTACTATGTTTGAAATATGGAAACAAAGTGATCTTCAGCTAATTATATCAGCTCACACAATACAGACATGGAGCTCCACATATCTGAAAATTTTTGTGTTTCAATAAATTATGGAAGTAGTTGAACTTTATAGAACTACTACTTAACTGTCTACTTTACTACTACTACTTAACATTTACTGTCAAGTTTTTAAAGATTTTATTTATTTTTAGAGGAAAAATATTACTGTTAACATTAATTATCATTATAACAAAATTAAGTTTTATCCAGAAAGGACTTCAGGTCCTGTGCCAAAACAGATTATACCACATAGACATGCAGCAATAAGGGATGAAAGAAAATAAGCCAGCAGTTAAGAAAGTAATAGGAAACAAAGTAAATTACTTCTCCATAAAGGTGAGTAATATTTTCCAAACGATCTAGACTGGGTTATTTAGAAAAAGTGATAGAGCTTATTTGCTGCATCTAGAAAACATAATTGGATTTGACTGCAGAACAGCAATGGCTTCTGATGGAAGACCTATGTGGTTTAATTTGCAAATCCATTTTTGCCTTGCCTTTTTTTAAACGTGATTAATAAAAAAGCCACATGTGCAAGTACAACTGATTTAGAAGAAGGTACCTAAACCTGTAACAAATCAAGGTATGCTATTGTTTTTATAGGTCTTGGAAGAAGGGTCAGAGATAAAATCATGGTTAAATAAAGAACACTATAGCCAAGTCTGAATGAAGTATATAGATCAGAAGAACATGTAGGAGACAAGAAGAGAATTAAATTGCAATCTCTTCTCCTTCAAAAATCATAGAGAGAGAAATACTCTTTACAAAAAAGCAAAATATTTGCATAATTTGGATAAAACATTGTAAGTTTAATGGAAAAAAAAAGTTTCGGATAACATGATTTTAGCCTTAACTGAGCAAACCACCTCAAAAGTCAGAGGAGAAAAAAACCTCAGTTACGTTGTTCAAAAAAGTAGGTGTTTTGCTTAGAATATAACTAGATGACCTCCACTTTGCTTAGTACTTCTTATACAGCTGCTAACTACAAGTTTGGTTTAAGAAAAAAGAGGAAGACAAACTGTACTAACAGAGACATACAGTGAAAGTTTTTATAGAATGGATTACAGCCTTCTTTCATAGTAGTGTGTCGGAAAAATGTATATTGAGCTAGGCCTTCTTAATCTGTTTTCTCAAAAGTACTCTGGCAGAATAAAGCTGAGTTGTGATATATGCTTGTCCTCTCACTGCCAAGTGTGACCAACACAGTGTTTTCAAGTTCTGCTACAAGAATATCTTAGAGCAATTGTACTGCAATTAAAAGAAATCTGAAATAAAAGCATAGGGCAGAAAACTTTGTGTTAAGATTTAAATAACAGAAGTAAAAGTCAAACAGATACTTTTGGTCTGTAACTGCAGAGGGAGTGAAGAAGACTCTACGATGCTATAGATGCTGTCCATTCATCGGGACAGGGTGAATATAAGGGGTGGAGAAAGGTTTAATCATGTGCAGAAGGGAAACTGCAAGCCCACCAGAAACTCAGCTCCTTATTCCTGTATGTTTCCTGCCTCTTTGGCAATATGTTTACTTCATCATGCCTTTCTCTTCCCTCCCTACAAAGCTCTATGACACATGTTAAACTTAGTGGTAGGAGGCATCCCTGTGTCAAGGGGCAATAGTCAGCTGCAATTCTAACAGCTCTGTCTAACAAAGCAAAAGTTGTACCTTTTTTACTCTTTCTTTCTTTCTTTCTTATCATTCATCCTTGAATGATAAAGTAGAAGAGAGCTAACACAGTTAAAAGAAAAAGCAAAAGCAACAATGCAAGTAAGAATAAGAAGTCTAAATTAAATCAGCCAACTGCCTAATTTTAAAGTGAGAGACTCTTAATACAGAAATAAATAGCTGCAATATCTCTAAAACAAAAAGTATTACTTTTGACTCCATATTTTTCTTATCTGAGGAATATATCAATATCTGGATTACTAGCCTGTTTCTACTATAACTTTCTCCCTGGAATAGGCTGCCTAAATAAAAATTTACAAATAACAATGCTACAAAAATAATCAATGAGAAGCTGTAAATTTAATTTTTCAAGTTTTTATTAATCAAGAATTTCTTATACTGCCTTTTGATAGATTGCTTTTTAAAGCTGTGCATTACAAAAACATTCTTCTGAGTTGAGAAAAAATCATATAAAATAAATCCCACATTGCCATAATGGTTTATAAATGCCCATGAAATAGGCATGCTTTAGAAAATTAATTACCAAAATGCATCATTTATTGGACCCACTCACAGTGAAATGTTTCCAAAGAGACATTATTCACAGCTAAGCAAGAAAATAAAATCAGGTTTTCATTGTAGTACCACACTTAAATAAATACATGTGAGAATTTCATCTCCAAATAAGCACAGCTTATTTTTGCTTTTGATATTTTTTGGTTTTGCTGTTCTTCCATAACTCCTTTCCTATATTCACCCCAAGGCACCATGATTATCAAAACACAGGCTTGAGAAAAATACACTTTAAAAAATTTCTGGTTGATGTTTGACATTATGATGCCTTGCCAGGTTTCATCAGTCATATCATGTCATATAGAGTAATGCAGTCTGATTGATGCAACTCACAGGGACTCATCACCTTTCATGTGTTTGCTGAAGAATTTAAAGGTATCATACAATCTTTGGACAGAATTCAAAGAGCTACTATATGAAAGAAAGATTTTGTTATTTTATTTTTCCATGAAGATAATTTATATTTTTTTATTCTTTGGGAGATTTTTTTTTTTTAATACTTTTCTTGAGGTTGCATGGATCATACAACCTTTAGTCTCCATTGGGAGAGTACAGGGATTTGATTACATTTCTTAATGGCAGGAAATCTAATCCTCAGTGCCATTTGTAAGATGTTTTATTTTTAACTTATGACAGATGGTTTGAAATCTCCTTTGTCAATTGTATATTTAAGATTAACTTTCTCAGTATTTAATATTCTGTTCAAGTTTGAACCTTAGCAGGATTCAGTATGATTCTCTTTTTTCTTCTTGTGTTATTTCAGTTATTGTCTTAGGTTTTACTATGGTAAAATTCTTGTACAACTACGATCTATGAAGAATTGCTGCTGACTCAACAAAACACTGATATCTCCTTCTCCTAACCCCAAATTCGGTAAACTGATAAAATTTAGTGTATTATATTGGATACTGCAACATCACTAAACCGCCTGCTTGTAAAAGCCTTTTCTTTTTGTTTAGCAGTATTAATACAAATTGCTTGGCTAGAGAAGATAGATACAGGTCAGATAGGAATGAAAGAGGAAGAAAAGTTATCCCACATATACTGGCAAGCAACAATCTTGAGGCTTATGAAGAAAGTTCAATCATAGCTTGACTCTGGACTCCCTGGATGTATTTTAATGTTATATCTGGCATTATATGGCAGTAAAACTACCTAATATTTTTAAAAAAAAAACTTAAAGTTGCTAGTAATGCATTTTTAGTTTTACAGACCAGAAAGGGATATCTTATCACAACAATCATAAACCAGAACCATCTTATACTTTCCACACAATTGAACTTTCAAACTAGTAGGTTGGTTTCAAACTCTGTAAATCAGGCATTCCCAGATATAGACTGACCTAAAGCTAAACACCACTGACTGGTGAAGCAATTCAAGTTTTGTATCTTAGTCTAGATTCTGAGTGTATAGATAAAGCCCCGCCTAAGTTCAGATAAGATTTTATTAAGCAGTCAAAGTTAAAGCATTTATCTAAAACAAACTTAGGTAATGGATTTTTTTTTATAAACTAACACATTTCTAATATCAAATGAGTTACTGAGATAGAGAGAGAGAGATCTTGATGACAGTAAAACACCAATGAGAATTATTTTTCTTATTTTATTGGACAAATGTTCAAGTCAAGACAAGTTTTCTACTTACTA
This sequence comes from Nipponia nippon, assembly GCF_047370975.1. Taxonomy (NCBI): domain Eukaryota; kingdom Metazoa; phylum Chordata; class Aves; order Pelecaniformes; family Threskiornithidae; genus Nipponia; species Nipponia nippon. The sequence goes on from NW_028262380.1 coordinate 32,144,476, forward strand.
CACTTCAGCTGAACCTCCTAAAGTAAAGCAGAGTATATACCCTTAATTCACATAGAAGTTAGACTTGATACTTTGTATACAGAAAAAACAAAGGTATATAACAATAGTTTTTATCATTGTGAAGGGGCATTACCTAAACAAATGTCATAGGTACCACAAAACAATGCTTAATGGTAACATATAAAAGCCAGATCACTGTGGTAAGGGTGATTTGTACCATAGCTGGTCCTGCAGAGTTTAAATTCAAATCTACCTTTAGAGGATCACTGATGATGAGAAAACTTTTTCCTCTCCAGTGGATGAAAATTTTGTAGAGGAGTGATAGATTAATTATTCTAAGAGTACTAAAAAAAAAAAAAAAAAAAAAAAAAAAAAAAAAAAAAGAGTTTACATCCATTTAGAAACCTTACTAATACCATACCTGTTACTTTCAGTCTGTCGGCTCCGATGACAATCTCATCTTCATCTGCAGAAAACAATAGTTTTCCACCTTCACTTGCCCTCACTTCAAATCTCTTACACTGGGCCTCCACAGCATCAGCTCCTGAAATCAAGGAAGTGAATGTTTCATCTAAGATATTTTGTAAGAATAAAAGTAATCATCAGCATACATGGAATATCCAAAACATATTGAACACATGAGTCTTTTATAAAATACTTGGCTTTCTGTAACTCAGATAGGTAATTCGTATTATAAAATATTGTTAAATTAATTTACAGAGTAACTATTTCACTATTGCATACCAGGACAGAATTTAAAGTAACTATGAAAAATATCTATTTCAGTGTCATGTGTGCATGTCAAGACAAGAATTTAGAATGTCCTTAAACTCTGAGATCTTAAAATGCCAATTTGGGCAGAGCTTTCTGGGGTTTGCTCAGCTTAAACTGCAGTTTCTTGCCAATGGAAAAAAAAGATAGCATATGAGCCTATTTCATAAAGATTAACAAATCAACACAGCAGAAAAGGGTATTTTTCGTTCAGTTCTACTGCAAATTGAACAGCAGAAAAACAAAAAACCCCAACAAAACAAACAAAAAAGATGAACTGAGATATCACAATTTATCTCATGTTCTATTAAACAAAACTCCCAAATGTCTCAAAGCTCCAAAATCCTAAAATAATTCTGAAATCAGACTGACCTATGGAATTGCATCTAACAGTGCAATAAAAGAAGTTTGCAGATACTAAAACTCTGTTAAATTTACTATGCTTTTCAATGTACAGGTCTTATCCTTATTCTTCAGTGTTTTGTCTGCTAAATTGTTTCTAAATTTTTTTTATTTTATTTTATTTTATTAATAAGTGAAAGCAAAACTTTAATTCTGAAAATGGTGTTGAAAATCAATGAACTGCATATAGCACAACCAGCAGTAAGGCAAATTACCAGATTTCAGGGAATAATTATCTGACAATTTTCTCATTGATCCCTAATTAGATTTCTAATGTACACCTGGAATGACCCATCAATCTATATGGGTAAAAACTGTGGTGCAGGCATTAAGGACAAAGAAATCCATGTATGTCATTTCAGTTTATCAATCTGGCTTATAGGTTTGCAAAAAACCCACTTGCTTCCATAATGTGGAAGTTTTCAGTTTAATATTCAAATGCACATGATCAAAATATATAAGAAATACAAAAGCTGTGATAACTAATTTTGGATGAGGAATTGCCATAGCAGCCCTTACTTTGCAGAATCAGTTATAAAATCAAAACAATTCCTCTTTCAGATGAACTTACATTTGTACTGTGAAAAATTTCTGGTTATTTTTAATTCATGAATGTAAAAAGAAAATGAAAAGGAATTATAAAAATACTTGTGGTGCCCCATTTTCTTGAAGGTAGACATGTTTATTCTGTTGTAAAAGTGTAAAATGGTATTTTCTTCCTCTCTCTGTACAACTGAACTTTATTTTAAACATGATAATAAGGTTGTTGGCTTTGTTTTGAAAAAATACTAAATTTTTGTAAAGACAGACAAGGACAGATTTCATATAGCCTAATGTTAGCCATGGGATAAATGCTACGTCTCAGAAACATTCCAGGATGCTCAATAATAAAAGGTATAACAAAGTCTAATTGTCCATCAGGATAAATGTAATCACAATATATATTCACACATAGTTGTCTTACTGCATTCACCCATTACCCTGAAATAATTTTCCAAAGGTCAATGGTGGCGTCCCTGATAGTGTTGTCCCCAGGCACATCTGAATTACTTGTTTAAAATGCTAGCACGTCGCTAGCGATGCATGCTAGCAATACAGTTGGGAAGGATACTCAGTTCTTTTGCACCATCGCAGGGAAAGATACCTTTTCAAAAAGCTGCTAAATATGTATTTATATTTATTTGTTAAATGATTGCTTATTTTATGAAAGCCTGTGAAATCTAGGCATTATCAGGCCTCTAGTGAGTCCAACAGACTGTTGTGTGTCTGTGCAGTGGCAGAAACACAAGAGGAAATCAGAAGGTCAATTTATCAATTTTTTTCAATTTTAGTTCTTAGTTTGCAAATACGTTAAGCTTATATGTTCTTTTGAAAAACAATTCCATTGCAAAATAAATCACACTGTTGTTGACTATATCCAGTTACTCTATGAAATGCAGGTGACCACATAACTCGGATTACTGTAAGAACTGTAATAAAACAGATAATATTACCATTTAATTCATTTGGAAGAGGAAGAAAATATAATAAATTATAGACTAGTTTAAAATACTTGTGAAAATTATAGACGACCTTTTCTAGAGGACTTTTGAAGATTCTACGATCCACTGATTATTTACACACAGACATGATTTAATGCTTAAAATGATATGTAATAGTAATGAACAAACACTGTTCACAATAGTAAAAGCAAGGTGTAATCCTCTTTAGATAGCACTGCACAAAATTGTTTATTCTAGAATGCTTCTTATGGTTCAGAATGGGAAGACCTGTAGAGGCTAAAGAGATCAATGCTTTCTTGTTGAATATAAGTGCTTCCAGAAACCTTGTGGTTTGAAGGAAGATGTCTGAGATAACATCAAAGTCATTGCTAAAATTATTGATGACAAAATAAGTGGTAGCTTCATATTTGAAATAAGATTGCATGCTACTATTTAGCCATTTCATTATAATTGAAGAAAAATTGTGCCCTCTTTCTGTACCATTGATATTTTGCCACTGTGTTCTCTGGAGGGAGGAAAAACAGGCCTGTTACTAAGTTGTTTAGGTTGCCCTAATAAAATCGTACACTGAAAAGTTCAAAATCAAATAGCCTTACTATGGTAAACAGAGAAATGATTCAAATTTTACATAAGCCTTTTACAATGTCTAGCTTTTATTCATTAATATATATTTTCTTACTGCTTCTGTTGAAATTTTTTTCAGAATTGAAAAAAATTCTGAAGCTATCAAAACATTCCATTTTGATACACTTTTGGAGTAGTGTTTACTTTCAGTTTGGAAATGTTTGTTCTTCATTTTGAAATGTTTAAAAAGCATACAATTAAAAGGCATTAATTGAATGCAAAATTTATGAAAGCCATATTAAAATTGACCTAAAATACATTCCTTTCAGGAAAAATGGCAAGCAATCATTTGTCCTGTTTTAGTCACAAGTTTGATTTCAAAATCTCAAAGCCCTTCTGGAATTGCATATTTTTTTTTCTGCACAAGTCTAGTTTTCAATAATTTTGTAAATTTCATTCTATTTTAAGATTGGTGTTAGAATAGAATATATTACACTTCACGAGGGCTGGAAAGCACAGGTAAGAATTCTGTTGTAGAAGTAAATTTCAGTTAACAAGAAATATGAGTTGTATTTTAAAACAATAAGCTCATGGTTTCAGATTGCTTAACAACTACTATAATGTTCTGTGTGAAACTCTTGCATACCATAACATATTATCAAATATAGCACTTGATAGAATACCACAATAATCAAGAAGATCACATGCTTTAAAGTCTTTAAACACCACTATATAGAAGCATAGTATTCTTATTTCCCCTAGTTGGCAGAAGGAAAAAACATGCACAAGACATAAGGGTACCACCAGTCCCTAAAATGCAGACAGTTCCTACTGGTTAGTGCATTCATGGTGCTCAGTATCTCGTCCCCCTGCATGTGCCAGAGTGGTGTGGCATGACCTGGACTGGTGTGCCTACTGGGCACCCTGCCTGAGTGCTTACACTTCCTTTGGAGGGAAACTGCAGCAAGGAGGAGGAGGGCGAGCCCTTGAGTCTCACTTCAACAGTCAGAGAGCATACTTCAGTCAAGTTTTGGGGAAACAATCTGAGGATAAAAAGCTGAAAATCCCTCCTACAACATCTAGATAAAGGTCAGTCAGGATATTTGTGCTGTAACAGGTAATAAACCCAGGCAGACTTCACTTTACATGAAGCATTGTCTGGTGAGCTGTTTGTAAAAATACTATGCTCATTTATGGAGACAGGTAATGGGAACATAACAAAGGGGACAAAGTTTTTAGCAGGGCCTGTAGCGATAGGACAAGGGGCAATGGTTTTAAACTAAAAGAAGGTAGATTTAGACTAGATATAAGAAAGAAAGTTTTTACAATGAGGGTAGTGAAACACTGGAACAGGTTGCCCAGAGAGGTGGTAGATGCCCCAGCCCTGGAAACATTCAAGGTCAGATTGGATGGGGATCTGAGCAACCTGATCTAGTTGAAGATGTCTCTGCTCATGGCAGGGGGGGTTGGAGGTCCCTTCCAACCCAAGCTATTCTATGATTCTATGAAAAACAAAACACTCAACTGATTAGAAAAAAAATAATACAATACAACCAGTGTGTATTGTCATGGCCCAGGAGACTTCCTTTTTTAACAGCGATGGGTTGCAAAACAAGGAGCCCACCAGAGTGTGCTACCTGCCTGACAAAAGCAGCAGCATCCTGCAGGGACAGGAAAGCAAAGCTGAAAAAGGATGGAAGGTTGGACCTGTCCTTGTCCTGCAACCATAGTTATGGGTCAGGAAACCAAAGGATATCACAAATAACTTCATACTAATTAGTTTCATCTTTATTTAAGAGCTGATGATTGCTTAGCTACCTAAAAGTACGTGGCATTATAAGTACTGTGATGCTGGTAATTTACACACATGAAAGTTGTTAGTTCTGTAAAGAAAAGGGATTAACAGAAAATGTGAGAGAAATCAAAGAGAAAAAAGACCTGCCACATTCTTACTCATTAAATATCACTGCAAGTGACAGCCCATGTTTCAATAACTGCCTTTTAAAACTTGCAATGTATTTAGGATAATACAGCTTTTCATGAAGAATGACTTATAGAACAATGATCTGGAACTTCTACAAAAAAATGCATATATTTTAGAAGCTCAGCATTTGTGCTTCTTCAACATCACATTGTATAAAAGTAAACCTAGAATTCAGCTAGTCCAAAATATCATTACAGGATAAAACTCTACTTTTTTATTCTAAAAGAAATGGGCTTTTACTTTATGTTGCACTCAGGACTTAACAGTGCATCACTTAGTATTACTCACTTATTGCTGAAACAGCGGTTAGTGTATTCAAGCCACTTGAGACATTACTAACAAAACATAATACATGCTAAGTTTGTTTCTTTGACGTAGAACCAGTTGTGAATGTTATGAAAATGGTTTTGAAAAGCTAAATTGCCTACAGAGTAATCAATGTTATCAAAATGGAATTCTGTTTCATTACATTTTCATTTCCCAGTTGAAATAAGAGTAAGCAGTTGCATGTGCAATGTATTAGTGTATTATCTTCTTAGCTTTAATGCAAATTTCTGTGTTCCAAAACCACTCTACAAACATACACGTCTCATAACATGTCTGAATCTTTAACAGTACTACTAACAAAAATGATGAGAGAATCATCTCTTAGAATATCATGCATGAACAAAGCAAATCTTTTGAAATTTTTATCTCAAACTTGTAGAGCAATCACACTATCCACTATGCTTATTTTCATCAAATCGTATCTGCTTGAATAATGCACACTTCAGTCCAGAGAAACATGCAGGAAAAATCTGTCTTCCAAATTGTTTGGAAAGGTAATTTGCCAAACGCATGGCTATCTGAAAAGTTTTCTATCTGTGCTACTTTATACTATACTAGTAACCAACTTCATACTAGCGATGCAGTCAGTTTCTTAATAGCTATAATCAGGATGAAGGGATGTCTATGGCAAACTGCCTTGTCATATTGTGTCTAGGAAAATTATTTACTTGTAAATTCAGTTGTATAATACTGAATTAAATTATTAAGTTTCTGTGAAATTCCATTCAAAGTATATAAATGAAAAACGTACATTTCATATTAATCTATACATCGTATATAATGATGGTTTATAACATACGCTTGTTGCGCAGCAGTTGCATAATCAAAACTATCATTAAACCAGCTATGTTAAAAATGGTACAAAGCATAAAATTATTCATTTTAGCTAGAGTGAAGATGTGTTAAATGAAAATGTTGGGCAGTACATGCAATATGGATACCAAAAATTATAGTACTGTAACCCAGATTAACACTAATAGAGACTAAATTTCAAGACAAGAACTGTCTCTGTTTTGAATTTGTACAGCGTCTAGCTTGACTTACTTATTAAGTAATATTATAATAACAGCCATGAAGACTGCATGCTTTTAACATTTTGCTTTTTAAAGTCAATGATGCCTTGTACTACTTTATTATTATTCAGGAAAACAAATTATAACCACTACTTGGAATTATAATAAATACTATCCTTTTGATAGTAGATGATAGTAGATGATAAATATTTGATAAATGTTTTTTAATGATAAATCCTTTGTTTTCCTGAGTATTTTCCACAAAGTTCATCTCCTTTCCCATTTTCCATAAAATGATATAAATAGAAGTAATAATGCTTGTGTGATACTTGTGAATACAGGAAGTGATGTAGAAAGTCATTACTGTGGAGACAAGATAGACAAACTAAAAGTCATAATTTCCCTAATTGCAACACTTTACACCCAAACATTACTTTAGACTTATTTTTTAGATTTTTAAGAATATCTAATGCTGCTCATTACTCATTTGGCACACAAAATACACTTTAACCCTATATATTAAGAAGATTGTGTTCTTTCTTTCTCATCAGTAAAGCGCTCCACTCCTACTCCTATCAACAGCAATGAAAGTAACACAAACGTTAAAAACAGGGCAAAGCTAACATTTGCTTTGCTTTGTCTTCTGGTCTGTTTCCAGCCATCTACAGTGCATTTCCACTCATTCTCAACTTACTGAAACATAAGTTGAATCTAAGATGCATGAAGAATAGTAACTATCGACAACACTAAATACACAAGAAGTTGCATTTTTTCTCTTCTGTTGATAAAGACATTTTGTGTGCTTATATCAGATGTAGATGAACACCAGCAGTTGTGTCTGGTTTCTAAATCACTTTCTGTGTCCACCTGGCAGACAACAAATTCAGATGTAGAAATAGGTAAGAAATCAACCACTTTCAATTAAATATAAGGCCTAGAGTTCAAAAGGAATTACCACAAATTTATGATCAAAACATAATGAAATCCAGTATACTGTCTTCTGATTCTTCAGTGAAAAATGGGTTATTTAAACATTTATTAAATGCAGGGTATTTTTGGATGACAAAGTAAGTTACTTTTATGAGAATGTGTTGATGCCTCTGAGATGGGAGATAAAAGAGATAAAGCATTTTTAATAAAGATTCAACCCCCAGCTGGGTCTAAAATCAATATTTGTGAAATATACACCCAGATAAAATTTTGTTAATATTCACAGGAATGTTAAATATTATATTATTTTTGCCACCAGAGGTCTCAGAAATTTTTCAGCAAACGTAAATGCAATAATGCAAATGAAAGACTCATACAGCTGAATAGAAGCATTGAGGAATTTGAATAAAGAGAGCTTTCAGCTGAGAGCAAGACATCTACACAAGCAAACATTCACGGCAATCGGAACATATTCTGTGTTCTGTTTGCTGAGGAAAGGAAGGGACAATGTTCATTATATCAAAAAAGGGTGAAACTAGCAGCTAAAAAAACCCCCTAGCTGGGTTTGTCAATAGTTGACGGCCATGCTATTGAGATGTCAGAAAGCTACTACTTTTAGGAGAGGTTGACCTTCGAGGCTTCCTGGTCTGAATGATTACCTACTCAGACAAGGGAAACTGGAGCAAGTGCTAGGCAGTGCACATATTTGCTACCTTTTTTAGCATCAGACTACAGTGAATAATACCAGCTGTCAACATAAATTATTAACATAGGGATAAGCCACACATTTACATAAGAGAAGTATATATGAACAAAGAAAATTAAGTAGAACCATCTGAATCAGACAACAAGTATGGTGGTAGCATGGCTCTTCCTTCTTCATGACCTACAGACCCACTGGTATCCATAAAAGATTAGTGATATTACAGATTTAGGACTTGGTCAAATGGAAGCTCACAGGAAAATTCTGCCCTCCCGAGCAGATTTTACTTCTAGGAACTTTATGAAAAAAAATCACCTAAAATATTGCCTGTCACCTTTGCAATGGATAGAATACATCCTTCCTTGATGCATCTTGCTCGTGGAACCCCAGCTATGAAAATATAAATGAAAGTTGTACAAAAGTTGCAGCAGACAGCACTCTCCATGTTATTTCTATACGAGGCCACAAAGAGCAAACCTGTGCTTTTCCTCCTACTATCCCTATCACATGGTATTTTCTATTGGAGACTTTCAGAAATTACATGGCTAAACAGGCCTTTGGTTTGATCTGATAGAGCTGTCCATAGGTTTCATCAGCTGTGAGTAATACATATGGATGAATGAAAGTAAAATGTGCTTCTTGAAGGTTGCTTGAGCTTTAAGTTAAGTTAACACATTTATTTTGCTTCTGTAATGGCTAAAAGCATGTGCATTGTCTTCTCCTGTGGCTCAGCTGACAGCTTGTAATTTTAGCTATAGTATCTGAATCACTTATATTGGTCCTTAGATAAGAAAGCTAAGCAAGCCAAAGGAAGATATGCCAGGCACCCAGTTGCGTGTGTAAGACTTCAGACTGTATGTTTTGCTTTATTTATAATCTCATTAAGTTTAGTTTATTCAAAACATGAGCTAGATAGTTGAATTGAGGCTTGTAGTGAGTATGAGTTTCCTATCTGACTGAATTTTCTCATAATTCTATAAATACATTATAAACATATATAAATAATATATAAAATAAATATACTTAAAATAAAAATGTATAGAAAAGGCTAAATTTAAAATTAAATATATTTAAATATAAAGTAAATAATAAAAATATTAAATTATAAAGAAATATATATTTTTTTTATTACCAGCCTTACTGCATTATCTATGGATGTTTTCCTCTATTGTCCAGGAATCTTCTTTGTGACATCAGTAAACAGCCACACTACATTACATTCGTCTTATAGCTGCCATTATCAACTTCACTTTCACTGACAAGCTCAAATGTCCAGCTCATGCAAATGAATTAGTTATAACTCTAATGTATTTTAGAGTACTCCGAAGTGTGAATGGGAATAGAAAGTTTATCAGTTTTTCTTTCTCATGATGAATGCAACCTGAATAGTATTAAATCCTAAGACAGTTTTCCAAGTTTTCAGCATTATCCCCAACCTTGGAATTTTTAGCTTTCTGTGATGTGATTAGTTTTTACAACTGAAATAATTTACAAAGCGGATCATATACCTTTCAGAAGCTAAGGCTTACTGAAGCAGTCTGTGCATTATGTTTCCATACAAAATCAGTGGGAAAGTTTCCATTGTCTTTGTTAGGTGAGTTTGGCTATAAGGTTACTGTTACACTGTTTGGCCACTACACATTTTATGAAAATCCAAAGTTGCCTACTGAGTAACAGAAGTATATTATTTACAGCATATTCCACTGAAAAGAAATGAGAGTTAAAAAAAGACAGAACAATACATAGTATGAGATACCTGACTACATGCTGTACTTAATGAACAGCGCATTCAAATCAAATAGCAAGAGCACGCAAAAGACAGTAAGGGGAGTATGAAATTTCTTCATTATATAGATGAAACTAAAAGACAAAACAGAAATGTTGCATTTCTTCTTGGGAAATATAACATCTTGCAGACAACAAAGTCATTCATTCCTCTCTGAAACTGTTTCTATTTATCATTATATATTTCCTTTAGGTCAGACTTTTAGTCTGACTTTTCTATTGAATGTTCTAAAAATTTCCCAGAAATTCTACTGAAAATCACTTACCTGTAAAACTCTACAACCCTGCTTTTTTCTTTTCTTAAAAACTTATCTGATGTTTGACCTGCTTGCATCCTTTGAGACCTTATCTCTCATCCACGTACCTCTCTAAAATAATTGCTAATAGTGCAAGTACCTTTCTGCTGCCTGCTTTATCATTCTGAGGTGAACTGGACTGGAACTGAATTGAATGAAGTGAAATACATTCATGTCACCTAACGGTTCCTTACCTTTTCTCTTCCTGATTTTACCCTGTGACCTTTTTTACTAACTGTTATCTATCTTGCTTTGTGAAGATCTAAAAAGAAAAGCATTTCAGTTTTGTCTTTCTTACTGGTAATATTCTCTGTAGGTATTAGACAGTCATTCTGAAATTTGTTTCTACTCTGTAGGTATTTTGAACATATTTGGTGGTTTACAAATTAAAAGATTACTTAAAAATTTTTACTGGTATTCTCTATATACACTTATTATTCAGAGGTTAGTTTTCAATCTTCCTTTTTTTTTTTCCCCCTACACCACCCCCACCCCCGATTTTATTAAAAAGATACAAGTTGTTTTTCCAGATGCTCTTGGCAGTTTTCCATGGATTTCGAATATAACGTGTTGTGACTAGAAAATATCGTATAATATTATTCACAATGTATTGAATTAGACCATTAAAAGGTTTCTGAATGCTAATTAAACTTTTTGAGATAAATAATTGAATTAATCACATTTTCAGAGAAGACTGAAAAAAGGATATGAGCTACCAGAGGACTTACAAGCTTTATTGGAAAAGATATGTTTAAAAAAAATGTTTTAGTTTTATAAAATGTATTCAACACTGTTAGCTATAACATAGGGAGGACTAGAAAATCTATTCTTTCCACAGTGACTGTTTCTCAGATTATCTGCTTTAGCTAGAGAGTACAAATATGCTGAAGTTATCTATGCAAAAGCTGTTAGCATGTCATATAATCACACTTTATCTGAGAAAGATTTAATTAAAGAATGCACAAAATATTAAAAGATGCACAGGATTCACCTAATAAAAGGCTACCACTGGGTACTACTGGGTAGTAAAACAAGAGTAAAAAATTATAGCCAGATGACCAGAAAATGATAATTTTAAACTCTTCTGCTACTTGGTAGATCAGTGAACTGCATTTGCAGATTTCCAAACAACTAGCATCCACTATGATGATAGCACAAGATGATGATGGCTTAGCGCAGCTCTCAGCATTTTTGTATTATCCATTTAGTAAATTACTTGTCTCCTTGCCCTTGACAGTGGGACGAGGGCCAGCAAAGCTGCAGAAGCAGGATAAAAGCAGATTCGGGCTCTTAGCTTCTGGAAGTGTCTCTTCTGATTAAGGTTCTCAATGGAATTCATTGTTGACTTGTAACACAGAAGATGCAATTCAATTCACAGATGAAGGCATCTACCTCAGATTCCTACCCTGCTGACACTTAAATTCTGCATCTTTATCTGTGATTTGAATCATTCCCAGATTGTCTACCTTTCAAATACACCCCTTACAAAGTCTATATTGATACCCTTGGGAGTAGGATCTAATGGTAATAGAACAAGTTTAGTATCATGAGGAAATCTGAAGTGTCCTCAAGAGAATGTATGATTTTGTATCTGGAAAGAAATCTAACCTAGATGCAGATGGATGTAGAAATTCAGAGGCAAGACCTGCAGCATAGGTGGAATTTTTGTCTGGACTTGCTGAAAGCTTTTGCATTGGCAATACGGCAAGCCAACTAGAATCACTCCACCACAGAGAAAAATAGATGTGGTAAATTAGCATTTGGCTTCATATGTAAGTTCCACAGAGAAAAGAAGTTAAAACAAAAACAAACAAAAAAACCCCACAAACCCAAACCAAGCAAACGAAGATGCAGAAAAGACCAAACTAGAGACAGAAGATTAGCAAATTTCCCTTCCCTTCTTAAAAGAAAGGTGAGTGTCAGAATCATCCTGTCATCTTCTTCCACAATAGAAAACCACTTTCTCCATTCCAGAAGCAAAATGGGTAGGAAGCTTTTAGTGTCTGACAACTTTAAGGTTGCAAAGAGTCCAGGTGCCTTGGTAATACTTTTGATAGAAGAGCAACAAAATAGCTTCTCCAAACAAAACATCTGTCCAAAACATCACAAAAGGAAACTCATGAAGTTTTGGGACACTAATGTTGGAATAACTTATTTTAAAGGCAATGTAGTCCTTAATTTTGATTTGGAAACAATGCTCACTGTATTATTTTGATCTAAAACGGATGTTAGTGATTCAGTGAGTGATAACTATTCCCAGTGACTAATTAATTTCAGTTTTATGGAATTCTTTTCTTCACAGGAAGAAATCTAGTTGAAATTTTAAAATATTCAGCTAATCATTAGTTCAGTGCCGTCTGTTCATAATTCAGCTGCAAGTGCAATATTTATCACCCTAAGAATAACTGAAGGAAAAAGAAGGTATTTTCAGAGATATATTTATGTATTACAGAAATTTTAAAAATCCATATTAAATATACCTTTAAATATCCTGTACATGCTTGAGACAAATTACATCAAAACAGCTCTGCCCATCTACAAATAGCTGAATGAAACATCTCTAGTATTGGTATAATATGGAATTTGAAACTCCATACTGTTCTGAATGGAGGCAAAATAATTAAAAGACTAATAAAAATTATTATCTTGATAAATAAGCATAACAAAACAGCTATGTTCTAGTTATGGATATTAACTGGTATTTTCCAATGTGTTATTAAAGTTTCAGTGTTATACATTGAAGTTAGTTTTCGAACTGCATATTTTTATAAGACTCAGACAAAGCAGTGCAATAAATAGAAAGTAAAATTTGACATTACTGTTTTTAAAAAACACAACATTTTTAACAAGTGAGATGCAATTTCTGATAGTCTAAAGACATGTGAGAAGAAATTCTAGAAAATAGGGGGTTTATTTATTTTTTAATACTAGTCATCTAATAGATATGAACTAGAACTTGTGATCTAAGAGGTTCATGATCTTGTATGGACAAATAGTTTTCATGGACAAACAGACAAATATTTCCAAGCCTGACTATCCACTTGCAAAAATCTCTGTCACATATAGAAACAGGCTAAATTCCCATAGCTGGCTCAGTAGGATAACTGATAGAACTCAGACTTTTTAAAAGGTAACTTAGCTGAATAAAGACTCTAAGTCTACAAACAAATTACTTCTCACCCATATTTTTGATAAATCTGTTTGCTGTCACTTCAACATATTTAACAGCAGCAGCATGCTGTTGAGTTTCTTCTTCCAAGTTTTCTCTGTAGTTCTGAAGTAAAGGAGAACATCAGAAAGATCTCACCACTGTTCTCTTTTTTGAATTATGTTTTAGTATTTAATTAAGTTAAAAAATGACTTCTCATTTATTTGCCCTTATTTTGTCCTTCACCTAAGCCACTCCTATTAGAATATTAATGAGCTGTCTGAACATCAGGGAAAAAAAAAGGGGGTAAAAATAAAATATTAATGTCTTGTCAGGGACTTGCTAAAGGTCCAGATGCTGTAGGTAATTTAATAATGCTTAGCACCCAGCAGCAGCCTTGTGAATGTCAAAATGCATGCACAACACCTGTTTTTGCAGTTAAATAAAATATTAGCAGTTAAAGCTAAAGACAAAGAATTAGAACCATCCTTTGAAGATGTATGTTGTATCCCTCAAACCCTCCGAATAATGTCTATTTCTTTGACTTTTGGAATCTCTCTCCTACAAAAGGAAATCACTTCTCCTTCCCTGCTTTGAACATTTGGGTAGTAGTTATGCTGTCTCTATTGGCCAACAGTGCGTGGGTAACAACAGCAGGACAGATGGCAGTGGATTAATGTTTAAACACTAACACTTATGTACCACCATGCAAACCACTAATGACCTCTTCCCACTCAGACTCTACTTTTATGATTAAATCCAACCACTGCTTATAGTTCCATGTCCTCTGGTATGGTATGGGAAAAAAATTGATATATTTTATTATTGAGGATAAAACATTTGAGAATTGAAACAGAATATCCTTTCTCCTAGTTTTCAGTGCCAATTTTATAGAAACAGTGGAAACATCCAGACTTGCATTTAAAATACAATCAGGTAAAATAAAAAGCCTATACAGCAGAGAAGTAAGCAGAGGACTCCTGTACTGCTGGCAAAATAGCTGTTGATAACTGATATCTACTTCAGCGTACGTCCAATCTCACTACAGATGCTCTGAAGTCAAAGTTAGCATTGAAATGAAATACTAAGGCACTGAGCTGAGGCTCATACCTAGCATATTGGGACACTCCTCTGCACAGGGTCACCGTTGTACTCTTGTTCCCCCTCCACAATCACTGCCTGGAAAACACTGATTTAGTGTTCCCTTTCATCCTTTTCTCATCTTCTCTGAAGTGACAGTGGGTATAGAACATTAACCATTGCCCTCTCATGAGAAGAGAGGCCTGTGGCTGCTGCTTTTCAAAAGGTTATCCTGCGGGAAGCCAGCATGTGGCCAGTCCTGCATGTGCCCAGCTATTCCTGCCAGCACCAACTGTCAGCAGCTGGGACCTGAGGCTTCACTTGAAGCCTGGCTTCCAGAAGGATGCCTGAAGAAGACCTGCTACTCGTCCCTCTTCCTCCACTCCATGGTTTTATTCTGTACCCTTTCGAAAGAATCATAGAATATCTCAAGTTGGAAGGGACCCATAAGGATCATCAAGTCCAACTCCCTGCTCCTTGCAGGGCTACCTAAAACTAAACCATATGACTGAGAGCATCATCCAGACACTCCTTGAACTCTTACAGGCTTGGTGCTGTGACTGCTTCCCTGGGGAATCATGTTCCAGTGACCGACAACTCTGACGCAGCTTCATACCTTTTCCATGTGTAAAAGAAAAAACGTCCAATTTCATAACAGCAGCTCAACAAAAATTAAGATTTATAGTGAATATATACAAGAAAATTGGAGCAGCTGAAGAAGAAAAAAGAAAGCACACTGCCCAGTAGCTGCATACGCTTTGGAGGATTTCTAAAGTCCAAACTTAAGAATGTATATTCTGACTTTGAAAAGGCATCTTTTCTTCCATGTGCTTGCACTTTCCAAATCAGCTCTAGATTAGGGAAAGAAAACCACATCAAAAAACAGGTACTGGACCTCAAAATTCCTTCCAAACATAGATGATGAATAAACTTAGAAAAAGAGAGAGGAAATAACCTGCATGTGTTTTGTCTATGCTACAAATATTATAGAGAGAAGTATCAGACTAGTTATAAAAGTACAAAGTATGTTTTTCTTTTTGTCTGTCAGTTACAGACAGCAAAAGGTCCTCTCCATGTTAGATCAACAACTTCAGATATGAACTAACACAAGCTGTACCTTGTATCTGAGGCAGAAATAGTCTTCCTGAGCTCCGACTGAGGGAAATAAAAGAAGAAAAATTGGATCAAGACTTAAACGTTGAAAACTTTTAGAGTCTGAAGAAGACAGAAAGAAGAAAAAAATATACTGAATGCAGAAATAAGAGGAAGAGGTCTCAAGACCCCAGCTCTGGAAGTACTGATGTAGTGCTTAAATAATTTAATAAAAAGTGATTATTTTTAAGATTTAAGGAAGATTATGTATAACACGCTAGAGTCAGGATGATAAAACATAAAGCAAGGAATCTTATATCCACAGTATAGACCTTCTTTGCTACGTTGTTTAGAACCAACAAGGCACAGGCACTCTTGCCCCTGAAATAACCACGCAGAAATTTCACAGAATTTAATTATTGTCCTTCTGCTGCTTCCATTGGTGTTTTTTCATGGGGGATTTTTTAATTCCTGACATATCAACTGACATGATATGCTTTTGTATTTCAGGAAGGAGGTTTCAGGTTAAATAATGGCCATACCTACCAGAAAGAATTACCACTTGGTCCTAATAAGTGACAGAGAAATAGCTTACTACTCTTTATTTTTATAGCACAGTTTTCATGTGGCAATTCATAAGGGAGATATAAGATATGTTTTACAGCATAGTATATTTCATATATTGAACAGCAATGTAGTGTTATGTCTGCATATAACATGAGTATCATAAAGATATGAAAGATATTGCTTAAAAATTGAAAATGTACCTAAATGATTAAAACCAATCTGAAGTACTGATGTAAAGTATCTCTCTCTTGCAAAGAGATCTTGTTACCCAAGCACAAAGTGGACTGAAAATGGTTGATGATACCAAGTCTATTTAAAAGTTTTATGAGTTAGTTATGTAATGGATGTATAAAAACATATTCTTTTTCAATCCAGTTAATGCAAGGGCTAGTCACAAGAGCCTAAGTGCACTACTGCTGAATGTCAAATGTACATATGCAGATTAACAGAGAATGATGTAGCTAATTTACAAGTGAAATAGAAGTAAAAACTAGAAGGGAGTTGTTTGCAATTGTTTTTTACTAATCCATTAACTATTAGTGCCTCTTGATGCTGAATCAAAACAAACAAGTTGAGAGGCTTTCTATTATTGGAAGATGACTTAAACAGAGAATTGAAGAAGAAACATGGATGAATTTCAAATAAATAACATGTTAATTTTTAAAAGGCTACTTTGGCAGACCCATCAAAGTGCTGGCAAAGAGACTGAAGTTTTGACCAGTTTTCAGAGCTTCACATTTTCCTAATACCGCAAGATAATTAATTAATGGGAGTAGATTCTCATGATAGCTTAGCCAAAGTCATTAAGATTGTATCTGAATATATTGTATGTGAGCTCCTATTACAAAACCTGTTACAGTGCAGATGGTTTGTAAAAAGACTTTCCCAGGGACTAGACAGACAGAAACAGAGGCAACGTCACATTGCACTGTAAATTATGAGAAGGGATGAGACTCAGATTCCAGCTGGACATTTCAACTGTTATGAGCAATATGGCTTGCTTTCTGACTGCCTCTTGGCTCATGGCGCACGCTTTGCCAGGAGGAGACGTAAAGCCATATGGCCTCTCAGGCACTGCTCCGTTGTACCTTCTGCAGTGATTCCTGAAGCTGAAAGAGGTCCTTTAACTCTGCAGTTAAGTACAAGGTAGCTAACCTGTACTTAGAAAGGGCAAGTTATCTCACATTTACCTCCATTTAAAAGATCTGACAATGGATTTGTACCACAGACTAGCAGATGAGCTGTATTTTCACGTCCTGATAAATTGTTTATGTTCCTATACTTGGAAAGAGTGTTTAGCTGGCTATAAAACTTTGGTAAGAAATACTACATTGTATAATATTTTGGTATGTAAGCTATCTAAATATTCTCTGAATCGACAAGTAACTGACTTTAAAACAAGGGAAAACATTAGACAACAGAGTAATTTTCAACAGAAAATTCCATTTATGGTGCAAAAACATCTGAAAAAATGTAAGCGATGCAAGTCATTTAGCACAGAAATTACAGATACTGTGTTCATTTTTTTGGATTAGAAAAGGAAGAGGGAGTGAATTAACTATAAGTTAGAAACCTTTGCTACAATGAGAAGAGCCTGATTAATGATAAAATGCCCCAAAAGAAGATTTTAAGCTACTATATATTCAGTCTGAAGTTCAATATCAAATGCTCCTGTTTGTACATCACTACTGTACCACAGTGGTTACAAGAGCAATTGGTTTAATATGAAAACTAGACTAGCAGAATGTTCAATATATTTTAGATTTTTGAAATTTCAGTGTAGTTTGGGACTACAGATAGGCAAAGCTCCCTGTAAGGGAAAGGAGAAAGGCTTTATTTTACATGTTCCTGGCAATTAAGTTCTGATCCATATTGGCCCAGTTGAAGTGTAGAAGCAGCTAATGAGGGATTGTAAAACATCATCCCTTCTCTCCTCAGCACCCTACTATCGACAGTACAAGAACAATCATGAAGATGAGAGAGGAGTTGAGCCCATTATGTTCTCTTTTCCTACTGTGAGGAAAGAGTATATGTGTATGACTGCCCTGAAACTACCCTCTTCCTGCAACACTTAGGAGAAAAGACCTTACATTTGAGGCTACTATGTATGCAAACAAGATGAAAAAATACAGAAGCATTTCTCATCCATTGTTATTTAAGCATGTTTTTACTTCCATTGCCTTAATAGACACTGAGTTCAAGTTCATAATAATCTTCAATAAGTAACTGTCTAACAATAGATATCAAAGATTTAGAGCCACATGTACACACGCATTGTTACAAGTTCTACCACAAGTAATTCTAAAAGCAAGAATGCTTGAAATCTTGTCTCTTGCTTCAGATCTTCTTTGATGTCTAGACCAAACTACAATAAAATGGATTGAGGTATTCGCAATGGGAACGTCACAAGCAACATTTAGGTAATGAGTTACCTTGATCACCTTGGAAGTGAAGAGGTACCGGGATGTGTTACTTGGTAAGGTATCAGTAGATATAGGCAGAGGTGGCTGGCATATGTGATACAGCTAAGAATGATGAAGGGGACTGTTTCCACTCCCACAAGTTTACATACCTGTAGTTTCTAATGTCCAATAATTTCTGCACAATACCCCATGTACTTCTTGGTAAAACACAGCAAGTAAGCAAGCACATTTTTAAGAAAAAAAAAATTCTTAAATGCATAACAAAGTTTTGTGGTAAATAGATGGAAAGTGTCATCGAGTTTGACAAGTTATTTGAATAGCTATGTCTTTTAGTACTGTTATCAGCCTTTACCAGTGCTGTAATTGAAAATTACACAACTGCCTGCTATTTTAAAAAAGTAATTGCAAAAGTGTGATATAACTTTCATTGGTATTCAAATACTTTTTCTCAATTTACATGGCTGTAGAGATCTGAATGAGTAGAGCTACAGGTTCAGGAGCTCTCTAAAGCTGTGACCTGTAGAGCTCTGGACCTCTATGAGAGTTATGATTCTGTCTTAAAGAGCCCCAAGCTTAGCAAAAATGAAGTGCACACTTATCTGTACGTCATATTCTAAAAAGGTTTCAGATATCCCCAGGGATCTTTATGAATGGAAAAGGGTCAAAATAGCAGAAATACCTGTCAGAAGCAATTATTGCAGCAAGAAAAAAAAAAAGAAAAAACCACCTCATGTAAAAATGAGGAAGCTGGCAAAGTAATAATCAAATCTGAAGATGATGTTATGGTAAGTACACATGTGGGCTTCAAGTGTCTCCTTTCAGCCATATTTAATTTTGATGCCTGGAGCGCTTGTCAGCCTAATGTCCTCCACAAAAACAGGCAGAGGTATATATGATCTGCGCATACTGCATGGACACAACAGAATTCTGGATTGAGGTGAGCAACTGTTGTGTATTTCTAAGATTGGCAGAAAATTAGTAGACTTTTTTACATATTGTTTTACACTACGCAAACATTTACTGACAGAGAGAAAAAGTTGTGTCAAGGTAATTCAGTAAAATCCATAATGCAAAGCGTATTGCTAAGTAAGGTTTGGGAGGGGACAGATGTGATTACTTTTCTTTATCTAGCTTAGATACAAAAATCAACGAACGATCATCTTTACGTCTTTATTCTGTGGATATCCTTTATGTCTGTGCTACATCTGCTCTGTTGGTCTTAAATGGCATATCTAAAAACTGAAGGCTGTGGAGTCCTTTTGGAGATCCAGATACAAACTTTGCAGTTTCCTGGCCATATGTCAGAAATAGACTGAAGCACAAAACAACATTTCTAGCTCAGTTGGTATAGATCCCAACAGAAAGCATCGCTACACCAATGACTTTCTCTCCTTCCAGTTTTCAGGGCCAGTATAAATACATTGTACTTTAATAATGGATGCACCCTTGGTATTGTAAGACCTGGAGCCATGACTTGGTTTTACACTATTTAAACATGTAACCACTGAATCATCCAGTATTCTTAGATATCTTATTTTTTTAATATACTTTTCCTTCACTCCTTCTAGATTAGGATGTGCTCTAAGATGTCTTAATGTTGCACTTTACAGAAATATTTTGTCTTCTATAGTCACTCACAGAACTGAGTACCTGTTATCAAGAGTTTCACTGGAGTTTTTCCCTGTCCCTGGGTGACCATATAGTCTTCTTCCTCCCAGCCCCACCCCCATGTTTTTACACTAATCTGTCTTCCATTAACAGTTTTCATTAGGTGCTCTTAAGGCTTAGTCATGCATGGCACAATTCCAAATACCACAGAAAAATATTTTAGTTGTCCCAAAATTTGACATGACCAATGACAGCAATTTAAACCTCAAAGACAAGAGACCAGCCTCTTTATTGCCTTCTAACATCACTTACGTCCTGTGAAATACAGATAAAATGCCAATGATAGCACATATATAGGAGGTGCATTATCATCCACCTGAATGCATGGGCATCCTTCTTTCTTTTCAGAATGCTCCTGCCATGCACATAAACGTGTAGTCTTTTTATTATTCTTCTTCAACTTTTTGAAGGAGTTAACGAATAGGAACACTTCAAAGTTGTTAAATAGATAATTTTTTCCCCAAAGCATAACAATTTACTTTTTCTGTAGTTTAAAAATATTTCTCCTCAATGCTTTCTCCACTGTTTCTTTTCATCCCTTTCACTGGGCAGCCACACATACAGCTGCTTCAGCATGCAGCACCAGTGAAGGGACAAAGAGTACTTTTGAAGAAGGCAGGGATTTTCCAGAGCATATTTACAGCTAACAGGAAAAAATGTTTTCTGATGTCAGAAAACCTGGTATAGGAAAGTCCCCCTTCCTTCTCTCAGCAGATGTTTCCATGCTTTTAACTACACGAAAATCAAGGATTTGTCTTTATCTGCTCTACCTTGCACAACAAAAATTTTTGGAAGGGAGGGCAGGAATTGACTTTTAGGTGCCTGTTAATTTCTTTCCTTTCCAACAGTAGAATGTTCAGCCTTTTACTGATTGTACTGGTAGTTATGTAAGTAAGAAATATTAAATAATAAATAAGAAGATAAGGAATATTTTAACATGTATTCAATACTGTATGAGCAATTTCTAAAAAATAAAGAAGCAGATTTTTATATGAATATAGGAAATGATATAGCCATTATGAAAAAGGATGATAAAGAATAAGAAATAATGTAAATACAATATTGCAATTTAGCAAACTTCCACTCTCCAGACACTCTGCACCAGCTGCACACCAAGAAGCTTACAGGTGTTCACTCTAATGATGGTAATGTAAGAACACATGTTTTCTTCAGGCCTTTATGTTTTTAAAATATTAACCTCTAGTGTGATGCCCATAAGTAGGTCAGTCTCAATATAATCACACACGTTTTTAGTGCTGGTTCCACTTAGCAGGAACGATGTCAGCAATCAGAATATCATATCTATTTCAGCCAATGTGAATGTTTGCCATGGGCAACTCACCTTTTAGTAATTACTAGCTGAAGTGGAAGGTTTTAATAATACAGTTACTAGATGAAACAGAACTGCGTTCCATAAACGCACTGGGCAAGTACAATATGGCTAGAACAGATGTTAGCTTAATTTTCCTCATCTATATCTGCTAGCAAGTCTGGTTACCTTTGCACATTCATTTGATGTGGTCATTCAGGAAAAATCAGTGCAGGTGGTGTGTCACTCTGTATGCACTTGCCAAAAATTTTTTACAACTTGAAGCCATGGTAGCCAGCCAGTATGAAAGCTCAGTATGGATTACGACTAGAGTTTAACTTAAAACTATTTGTGAGCATATCCTTGGCATACAAGGAAAAGGAGTGGATAAAATACAGCTTAATCCAGAAGTAAGGTGAAAAAAATGAAAAAACGTGGAGTCTAAGGGGTGTCTCCTCAAATTTATATATACATTAGTATCTTACATATATATGTTTGTATATTTTTCATCCCATTTCCAGTCAGTATATATTGTTTTCTAACAGATCTAGAACATTACTTTGTACTGAATTTTTTGGCCAATATTCTTAAAAAGCAATTAATATCTTCAGTACTGTTCTAGTATTGAAAATATAAAAAAAAATACTTCATATTTACTAACACAATAAGTATGATTTGTGCTAAAAACACAGTATAGCATGGTAAACTTAATAAAAGCAGGGAAAAAGACATGAAAAGTGGAACAAATAAGTGCAGGATTTTTTATTTCCATTTCAGTTGGAACTTTGATTTGCTATATTTTATACTTTGCAAAATATCAGACACCATTTTAATGAATGACTGGCAATACGATCACTTTCCATTTAAATTTTGTAGTGACTAGAAAACCATTTGGATTTTTGCTTTGTTCTGTTTTTTTACATTCTGTTATTCTAACTGTTTTCAATACATGCTGATACAAATACATTGCAAGATTAACGGGGACAAACCAATTCCCACTGAAGTAATGGAAGACTGACAGAACTTGTAAGAAAAGAATGGTTATTTTCCCACTGAAATTGTTGCTGAAACAAGTTTTTCTGAGTTGGTTTTTTTTTTTAGTTTGTTTTGTACAGCTGTCTCAAAAATAATCATTTTTCATTAGGCTATGTTTTAACTACTTTGAGGCATTTCTGCTTTCTCTGCCTTCAGCTAATGCTGAATCATGTTCTTATGATCCATTGTATGCCTTGTTTTTTGTCTGAGTACGGTGATGCGATTTTTTTTTTCTGACTATTCAGCAATATTTTATCTTCTATGTTAATTAATGAAACCTACTCATAAAGCTAAACTGATATACATAACAGTCAATAAAGAACACTCACCTACTGTCAGTTGTCCAGTTAACTGTCCCAAGTGATTTCTTGCATTCACTGTTACATTTCTGTCAGACTGTAAGACCAGTGGGCTATCCTGGGAAACATGTATAAGACAATAAATGAGAGAACAAAAAATTGAGGTAGAATATAAGCCAGAACTAAATATAAACATGCATGCTGAGAGGGGAGATGTGTCAAATATAATAGCCTTTTTAATAATTTCATAAAGTATGTAACAAGTCAATTTTTTATATAAAAGAATAACAAGAATACGATTTTAAGCTTAAAACCTTTCTGCATAGAATCCCTGCTTTAAAAATCAGAGTTGAACTTAATTTATATAAATTGGACTTTATTTCCTGAGGATATTACAAACTTACAAATTCAAAAAGCCTTAACACAAAACTGTTTCATTAACCTTTTCAATATATTGCTAACATATACTTTTCTAACTACCTAACCAACACTATACTACATTATTCTATTAATTTGTACAACATATAGTATTTGGATTGCACTAAAACCTTACAAACACAGCCATGCATTTTTTTGAAGGTTAAGGTTATTGTTATTCTCAAAAAGTAAAGAAAGCAAGCACTGGAAGGTAAGGTCATATAACAGACAACCCTGACCCACCACCAATAGTACCTGACACGTAATATTAGTGATCAAGCTGATGCAGCACAAAGACAAACACTATATGATGTTAAATACAGTCTTAACATTTTTGCAGTCAGTTTGCAGCATGACTGCATTGCTATCAGCATCCTACTAGATTTAAGCTTTTGAGGGATGTTTACATATATATGTGTAGGCATATCCTGTGTCCAAAGCCAGCTTACGGAATCTCAGAAATGAAGACACAATTGAATTTTGCTTCTTGAAAAACAAGGAGCCAGATCTACTCCTCCAGGGGAAGGACATGCACAGGAAACAGGAAGAGCTTCAACAGAAAGCCAAGAGAAACCCAGCCTAAAAACCCCAGAGTTTACTGATCATGCTCTCATTAGGGAGAGGTGAGTGCATGAGGGGAGGGAAAATTAGGATGGTGGCTGCTGCTGCAGAGAGGCACTTTCCTCCCTGAAATCACCTGCTACCACACTGTTCTTCCCCTGAAGCTTGCAGTGATACCATGGGTGCATTAATGCTTCTGGCAGTTTGCTAGCACTTACCTATGCTTAGGTAAGTTTATCCAACACCAGTAAGACACCTCACAGAGACAGCTGGGAAAGTGCTTTAGGTAGGAATAACTAAGGGCTTGGAAAATATTTCTGAGAATTATTCTTAGATTCTTCCCTAGGCATCAATTATTGGTCATTCCTGGATTGAGCATATTAGGTTAGATAGACTTCGTGTGTGTGTCACTTAATATATTGCTTCTTCCTATTCTCAAAAGTTTTTTAAGAGAATGAAAGGAGTTAAGGAGCCATATATAAATATTTATTTTTACCTGAATGTTGCATTAGGTTTGCACTTAAATTTTCTATACCTTACAATGCATTCCATTGAATCCAGGGCTTTCCTCTGCAAGAAACACTCTTCCAAGTTGTTTTCACTGTGATTATTAACTTTAAATGATACTCAGCTCCCTAGGAAGTCTGAAATCATTCTGAGCTAATTTCCAAGAGTTCAGGTGAGCTTCATCTCATTGGACCATGCTATGACCTCTCTAACATCCTGCCAATTAGCTCTGCATCACAGACTCTGGTAGATGAAAGTCACTGTTTGGCTTGTCCATCTTTCTAGATAAAAAGCTATAATTATCAGTGAGACACAGTGTTCAGTGTGACTGGTTTGAGCTAAACATGTGATGCAATCAAGGGAGCTTCTGGCAACAAAAGCAGCTGCTAAGGTCCTTTTTCTCAACACTTGATTTGATTTCCACTTTGTTTATGGTCCTTTGAAGATTATTAGTCCAGGCAACTGCTGCCCTGGGAAATGAGGTTGTCCTGATAGACAGCTGTATGGCGAAAGTATATTTTTAAGGACCCCTTTTCACTTTTGCTTTGTCAGTATTTGGAGAAGAGTCTTCTCAGAATAATGTCACCCTTAGCAAGGGAGGGTAATGTCATGCCTGTTTTTGCCTGCTCAGCTAAGGGTTTGGTGACTTACACTTCCAAACACTGTTCATAGTCTGATCTGAAGGTTTCTTTCCTTTCACCTCAGGAAAACTTAGGAATCTTAACAAGATTGTCAGGCTAAAATCTGCCTCTCAGGTTTCTTGTGCTCAGGCTCTAATTGTAAATGAAGACCTTGGGTATCAAATTCTCAAGTACAGGATAATGAAAGATTAGGCAAGCCAAACCTTCTTTCTTCTCCTTTCCTTGTCTTACTTAAAAGATAAAAAGAAGGATGAAGAAGTTAAGAACTTAAATCTATATTCCTTAGTTCCTGGATATCAAATATAGAGCTGCAAGTTTAAATTCTGGACCAAAGAAAACCCAGTGGCAAAACTATCAATTTAAGCAGTCCAGTATTTTGTCTACACTGTTTACCTGCACCTCCATTTTCCACAGGAAGTGCCTAAAGACAGAGGTTCAATGTATTCAAAGGTAGTCTACTCAGAGGAGTTAGCAACTCAGAGAAGACAGCTGAAATGAGTGGAATTATAGATCTGTAAGATGAGTATAAAGTGAGACGAGTGTCAGTCATATGAATATGAATTAACATATATCTACATCATAAAAATGTTGGATAATTTTATCTCTGGGTCACCATATCTGCTACTCTTTTGATGTGAACTTAAGCTTGAATTTAATAGACTTGATAATCCACAAAATGCTTTACATTCACACGTGAGAAGGGAGTTAAAAATATGTCATCACAGTTTTCCTGGAAATTGGAAATTAAAAAAAATGTTTTGATGAATATATAAACACAAAGAATAGAAAAAAAAAAAAAGAAAAAAGAATGATTAAGCTCTCCAAATACTGTGGAAATATTTGGAAGTAAAGAAGATTTGTTCTGAAGTCAGACAAGCCTAGGAACATGCACAGTTATTTTTTTGATATAATTTTCTAGGCTGATGTCGCCCAACAGGTGATAAAGTATATAAAAAAAGATTGTTATATTAGTAAATAATTTTTGTATATTTATTTAATGAAAAAAGCTTTAAGGTTATACCTGACAAAACACACAGACATACATGAAAAAACGGGGCAAAGATCTATTACTTCTGTTGCTGACTTTATAAAGATGTATATCAGATCTTCCATTTAGAGGTGAACATAAAGAGCATATTCCCTTACATGTAATAAAGTAATGTAATGCTATAAAATTAGTTCCATGTATTTCTGTAGCTCAGTTTTATGAATATCAGGAATGGACATGTTCCACATTTAGAATATAATCATATAAATGCAGTGTAAAAGTTATCGTGAACAACTCCAAGGAACACCCTTGAAGAAGTTCTTTATCACCTAATATTATTTCTTGACACCCAGTTAATTTGAATGCATGAGAAAAAGAAATAAAAAGGCAGGTCTCTCTTGCCCATCCCAAACTTTCTACCCCTGGAAAAGGCCATGCCACACTTGCTGTCCCAGTTCCCTGAGTTCAGAAGCTGTTCTTGCAGCCTGAACTTGCGGTATGGGACACGGGAACAGGGAGTTTCCTGAGGTACAGGGAACTTGGACCACTTTTGGATTACCAGTATTATTCAATCTTGGAGCAAAGTAGTCCCTAAAATCCAATACTACAATCTGAAATCTGTATTATGAAAACTTCCTCCATAAAAAGCACATGCAAAAAAATTGTAACTGGAGAGTTGGCCTTTTTCCTCCACCTTTCTGTCATGGAATTTCAGATCTTGTCTTCCTGTTTCTTCATTTTGCCTAGCATACATACAACCATGGTTTCTTTCCCAGTCCTTATAATTCTAACTTAAACTGCAAGAATGTGTGATGAATTAAGCATAGCAGTTAGTGTGCTATATATATTTGCTCTGAGTTTACCTGTATTTGTTAAGCATTTACTGGAATAGTTTCACGTATACTGCAAAGCCAGTGAAAAACCTTTAAGTGGAACAAGTCATACTGTTCATGTGATGATTTTGTAAGTATTCTTCACGCACACCAATGGCAGCTAGTTCCTTAGGGGAAAGTTGCTTTCCTTCAGCTATACTACCCATTTACAGGACAATGACAAGCTTGCTTTGCAAACGTGAAAAAAAACAAAACCAACAAAGAATTTCAGATAGTGAGATTATGTCAGTTTTATTTTTTCTGGAAATGATTTCTGAACTTAGTTATCTTAATAGGGAACATTTTTCAGCTGTGCAAAATAAAATACTGAATCTTATGTCTTGAAAAGGTCTATTTTTTTTTAAGCTAAAGCTTTTAAATGAAAACATCTGAGGCAACAGATTTTATTTGGGGAACACAACTTTCTGTGGTTTTCCCCAATCCTTAATGATTTACACATATCAGAGTAAGAACATTTCACCTCAAATATAATTTCTCTTGATTTAAATTCTGTACTGAAGTATAATCCTTTATATCTGATGCATGACACATTGACACAGAAGTGTGTTTGATGTTACTAATTCGTTAGTAATTTCTTAAAAAAACAGATATAATTTTATATGAAGCATCACAGGCTATATATGCACCTTCTCATTAACAGAACACTTGAACTTTTTATTTCTGCACTGCTATGTAAATGTGGTCTTCAGAAAAGAGGTAGTAAAGGATTTGTGATGCCATTTCAAAAATTATACTGTAGATAACAAAAAAGCAACATAGTAAGGACATTCTTACAGTTACATAGAGCTTTTAATAATAACAATATGCTAATAGCTAAAATATTGTAGAGGGATGCTCTCAGGGCCCTGAGAGCACCACCAGCCCTTACTGGCTCTGCCCAGCCTCCCTGGGGCCTTCCCCAACCCTGCAGGGGCCCATTTCAGTCGCTGGACTGAACCCATTTGAACCCCTCCTGGCAGGGTTGTCCTTCTTGGCTCTCCCCTCCCCTTAGGGATCAGTCAGCCCTCGTTGCTCCCTGACAGATATGAGGACCTCAAGAAGTAGTTGATGCTCATGATACTGTATGAGATGACTCCTGTTATAAGCCCTGAAATGTTACAACTTCAAGATTTTCAGTAGTGTATTAAAGGCAAACCAGATGATGTTACTATAGTCACTTCTTATCTGAAACAGGTTTGCAGCCTGGATTCATAAAGGGAAAAATAAACAAATGAATTTAGGGGATATTTTCAAAAAGCTTTCTTGAATCTGATGCCAGTTATAAATATAATGAAAATTTTGGGGGAAAAAAAAAAGTTGTTTTTTTTTTTTCTTTTGGAGTAAGGATCACAGTGCAGTACTAATAAATATCAACTTTTATTTTAGAATTAGATGAGCGGATTACTTTAAGTATATGAAAGACTGATAGATTGCTTTATGAAGTCATTTTACTAAAAAATATTCTGCATGAGCAATCATAGCAAAACTCTAATTTTTTACAGATGATTCCATTTTTTTAACATTTTGGACAAATTTTATGCCTTTTGCACAACATTCAAATAGGCAATCCCAACTAATTAGCTCAGTTTTGAAGACTATTTCCAAAATTCACCCTTTAAATTAGAAACAGTTTAAATGGAGCAATTTAATTCCAGTTAGTTTAATACAACACTAGTTTACTCTAGGTAAAATGGTACACTGTATAATTAAATATAATCCCAGCATAATTAAATATAATCCCAGACTTATGTTCAGAACACAGTTAATTATGATAACACCACCCACTTTGACACTCTTAGGAATAGTAGCAGTATGTATACCATAGCTTATAGTGCAAGCAGTAGCTCTTATGATATGATTCCTGTGCTTCGGCAAGCACACCACTTCAGGTTTCTGGACCTCCACACAGTGTCATATAGATGTATAAAGTAATGCAATAAGTGGGCAGGATTCTAGATCTGCCAACTCTATCTGTTCGCAGTTTGTGAGAGGATGTGAGGTTATATACTACTTTGTTATTTGAGCCCATCGCCAGCATGGGCAGCTAATATAGTTATGGCGGGACATTTCCTTACAGGGCTCTTTTAACAAACTTACTCTGATAAAGTGACTAACCTTTCTTAACTACTGACTCAGAATGACTATTGTATTTCCAAGGTACTTTTGCATTAAAAAAAAAAAAAAAAAAAAATCTGTGTTAGACTTCGGTTTGCTGAGAAACTCACCATGGCATTCCCCATATCCAACCACACAGTGACTGTGCATTGCAAGACTTAAACAAAGTCAGGGAACATGTTTCCCCACTGCTTCATAACACCACAGTTTCTCTACTGCTTTAGAGCCAATGACCCAGACAGAAGCACCAACAGTGTATGAGTTATTTGACCACACCATAGCAAAAAAATGGGAACTGAAAGAAACAGAAAATATTCAGTCTTCTGGTCAGTCCAGCAGCCCAAGGGAGTCAAAAAGCAACTGAGTAGTTTTGAAATAACTACATGGACAACTGCAGCTCAGGCAGATGAGGGATAACAAGCATGAAGACTGCCTTGGAGGAATTAAGTGCAAAAAGTTTGGAAGGAGAATATGAAGGACACTGTGTCAGTCAAGAAGGGTAGAAAGCAGAGCAAAGAAGCTGTGAGGGGATGGAGAGAGCGTTCCTTAGCTGTTTACCCATTGTCCAGAACCAGAACATCAGCATGTTTCTTAGCAGCCTTCCTTGAAAATGGGGAGGTAATAATGGAGGTGGAAGAAAAAGCTCCAGGGACTAAGAAAACACTCATCCGTAAGGCTAGGAGTCTCAGAGCCAAACTTTCTATCATTAACTTTATTCTTAGCATTAAACTAACATGAAGCAACTTGAATAAGGAAAGATTTGGAAAAAATAGACCTACAAATGCCAGCAATTGCTGAGCTCTTGAGTACTTAAAAATGTTGAAGTCTGTTAAAACCGTCCAAAGCTTGGAAGAGCATGGGACTGTCAAAATACAAATTAAAGAAAAATATGCTTCATCAGAATATTCCAAATATATTCTTTCCAAGAATATTTCCAATATTCTCATTTATCAATATTTACCAATATTTAATATTTCCAAGAATATTACCAAGAATCTTCCCAAGGTGTCAGGACAGTAGGGTCCCCAACATAGGGGTACTTCAAATAGGGAGAAGTGAATAATTTATTGTCCAAGTTATTCCTGGACAATTCTGAGATGAGAAGAGTTAATATAAGTATTGATCCAATTAAATTAGATACTTTACCTATTTTCTGTATTCCTGCATTCCTAAAATAAAGTTTCATATTAGATTTTAGTTTTCGTC
Source organism: Nipponia nippon (assembly GCF_047370975.1). Classification (NCBI taxonomy): domain Eukaryota; kingdom Metazoa; phylum Chordata; class Aves; order Pelecaniformes; family Threskiornithidae; genus Nipponia; species Nipponia nippon. The sequence goes on from NW_028262380.1 coordinate 32,174,681, forward strand.
GTTCCTGACCAATTGTCCTTTCTAACCTGAGAGTCACAATTTAATCCCTAATAATTAGACTCAGAATGAGGAAGCTGATTGCAAAATCACAATAAACATCTTTGGACTTTTGCTTTAAGGAAACATTCCAGATATCTTAAAAGTTTGATCAAATGTTATTGAAAATCAGTAATTTTTTCACACCAGTTTTGCACATTAGGAAGGTTTGGAAAAGTATTCAAGTAAACTATTAGGTAAATGCATTTCATTTGTCCATGACAAGACCGATTTACATATAATTATCATCAAATGCAAGCAGAAAAAAATAATTAACCAACTTTTTTATATAAGACACCGGTAAAATGAGTAGCAGATTTGACTTTATGTCAAAACTGATTTGGTAAAAATACTCCAAATATTGATGTAAGCCACATTTTCAGCAAGATACAAAATCTATTTTTCCAAATTAAGGCGGGACAAATACCTCACTTAATTGACTCACCAAAGAAATGAACAGCTGTGGAAGACAGATAAACAAAGCACAAGGAAATAGTTTGGAAAAAAAAAAAATACACCCTAGTGGATACTGAAAGAAATATCATACTTTCGGGTATTGACAAGGTTCAAGAAACTTTCTAGATACTTTCTAGATAATTCTTGTTCATCGAAGGATGTTATCTCAGTTCCCAACCTCTGCTCCATTTCCATGTCAGCCACCTTGTATACTAAAGGCAATCACAGATACCATCCAGCTTCATGATACAGCATATCTGAATCCAAACTTGATTATATCTACCAAAGTAATATAGGTGTAGCCAACAAGAATCATACACAGCACTCCAGAGGGCCACATGCACTGATAAAGCTGCGCAGTGATCATGGCTATAACCTCCAGATTGTTTTGCTTCCTCGTATAATGCACCAAGAAATTTTTATTACAGCAGAATTCAGTCATGCATAGAAAAACTTAGTGATAAAATAGATATTTAAATAGCAGACAAAAAACATGACTTTTCTGGAATTGATTTAAACATAAGATAAAATTTCAAATGGAGTTTAGATATAAACATCCCAAGTAAAAATAAAACAAGACTACAAATGTACTTGGAGGAAGCTTGTTAAACGCCCAAAGCTCACTCCTTAGTCATTAAACTTGTGACACAGCAAGTAAAATTGTATATTACTGAGCTGCAAAGCTCCCAGAAAACTTTAATTAGGAAAAATGTGGAAAACCAATGCAAGTCTTAAAATCTGAAGCCAAAATATTAAGGATGGAATCACTGTACTTCACTCCTTTCAAACCATCATTTCTTGCAGTGAGGGTATATCAGTTACTGAATGGACTTTTGCCATTAAAGTTAAGTCCAGCAGTAATATAACAGTCCATTATGCTATTTCAAATCTTGGAAAGCAGTCTTTCAGTTCCTCTTTGTGTGCAGGTGCTAACACCATGATATACCATTACACTGAAACAAGAGTGTGTTTCTCATGTCTTTTTAAATTAAAGTGCTAAAACTTGAAATATAGCAGCAATTAACTCCAGGAAGAGGTTGAAGGCATTACAGGAAAATTTATACAAATCAAAGTATATTCACACATTTAAAAATATTTTCCTACCATTCCCTATTGAGGGATCATATCTCTACAGAATCTGAATTACATTTATTTTACACTCACTAGCTGAGAGAAAAAAAAAAACAAACAACCAAACCAACATGCTGTAGTCAGTGATCTGATAACCTGGATATATGTAAACCTTTTCCCAGATTCCTAGTTCCTGATATGTCTATGACAGAGAAAAGTGTGTCAACCCCTACTCACTTGATGTATAACAGGAAATATACATCAGGTTTACATATTGATAAATGAAAAAATGATAAAATGAAAAAATAGCCAAAATAAACTTATTCCATTATATTTACCTAATCCTATGGAAAATCTGACATAAAAGTTCTGAAAAATGTGAACTCTCCAGCAGATCAATAGGTTCTGGGTTCCAGTTTTGTGGTGCCTTGCAGACATCCAGCAAAGGACCATATAGAAATAATATTTCCATCACCAGTTTTTATTTCACTATGATTTCTATGACAGAACTTTTCAAATTCTAAAGCTGGAGAAGGATAAACAAATTCTAAAGGAAGGTTAAGGTACAAAATAGAATTTCAGAAATACATAAATTGTAGCAGAAATCTGGAATTAATAATATAGCTCGGACAAAGCAGCAAAGACTTGCTATTAATAAACAATATTTAAAAGTCTATTTGCTGCATATTAAAATGAATATTGCAAAGAAAAATATAAGACACAAAAGTAAGGCAAGACTAGTCATTAATTTTAAACATGTTTAGTTACAAAGTTTATTTTAGGTGAATATTAAACTTATTCTTTTATAGAAAATTAAGATTGTGGCAACCTATATGATTAAATGATGCCACTAGTAGTAGCAGCGGCTTCAATAGCAGAAGTCAGAAATGGTTATCTGTATTTTTTGTCTCTTCACCTAGGTATCTTAGTTTTTACAATGCTGTTATTTCCTGGTAAGCCTTCCTTCAAGAAGAATCACTCACTGCTGGTTCCTAATTACCTTGGCAATGTTTTCTGCATTGCTAGTTCTCTCTACTATTACTGTATTAAATAACCAGAAGCACACATATCTCAAATGAACTCTGAAACACCCTACTGAAAAGAAGGGATATTATTATTGTTACTTTACTGAGCCTTCCCCTGTATGCACCCATTTCTTATTATATCAATTGTTAGATGCTTTCAGGCTACATTATTGCACTTGCTTGATGCAAGCACTATCAATTCCATGGATGTTTATCATGAGGTATGAGGCTTTGATCAAGTCATCAAAAAGAATGAGAATAAGAATAGCAATTACAGGAATTACAGATAATCCACTGATTCTCTTTAGTAATGCCTATTACGAAAAGTATACTTCTTTAAATTTTCAGAAAACATCTTGATCATGATAGCCCAGGGCTGAGGACTTCAACATTTATGGCAAAGGTCTCAGCATATATTTTATCAGCTGCTAAGCACAGGAATTCAGTCCAAAAATGTCTTTGCAGCATTTCTTTCATGAAAGTAACATCTGTGGTGTTACTGAGAAAATTCACTTTTGGCTGTCTAGCTAGAAGAGTCAGATAACTTTCCACATACTCTGGCTTTAAGAGAGCAAGAGAAGCTAATTTTAAACTCTTCTGTTTTAATTATGGAACCACGACTTATACTTTTCCACAGTCCCTGCAGTCAGTCCCAGTCTTCTTCTCAGGACCAAAAGTATTTGGTTCCAGGAAGTCTCCTTATCTTCTCATAAGAAAGGACCAGTCTCATTATTTCTTATCTTTTTCTCTTCTTGGTCATTAGGGTTTCCTAGGTGATATTGCACCTGTAAAACCTCTTCTTCCTTCTCCTTTCTCTACTACACACCATTCCTGATTCTATGATTAGGGCTGATCTGAATTTCCCAGGGGAAACAACATCTGCTGGCAACTTTTCTTCCCACCCGAAAGAGGAGAGTGTGGTTATCTTGAGAGACAACAATAAAATCCTCTATTAACAAAGACTGCTCACATAAAAAGGAATTAAGATGCCTCATATCTATTTGATTGGTACAGTCTCCTCAATTTGTAAATAGGTATGCGAACAGCTAATATGTAACACAGAATACTCTTTGCATTCCAGTTCTCCAGGAAGAACCACTACAAGATCTTCATCTGAATTATTATTTTTCAATAAAGTATATATTTTATCACCATAAGTTATGAAGAATCAATACAAAAACTACATTATCTTGAACGCAACAGGTAGAAGAGAGTATTTCAAGATTAATAAAAAAAGAAGTCCCCTACACATCATGCATTCACCTTTAATTCTGACATACCAACAGCTAGAAAGTGACCTTGAAAAGTATTACCTCAGGTTTTGCTGTTGTACATTCTTTAACCTTGCAAAACATTTAATAAGCTTTGCCATTAGTATGACACAAACTTGGCCAATATCTGAGCTCAGAGTTTGTTTCATGTCTCCTCTAAAACTTGTCATCTGTGGAAAGGAGATATTCATCCCCACCTTTATTGTAGAACATGACTTGGTGGTGCAATAAATGGCCTTTCTGTTAGAAAATCTGCTTTGAGATTTGCCAATCACAGACTAGAAAGTCACCAACTCTGTTCTGAAGGTGAAAATTGAGGAAATAAAATTCTGTAGAGGGGATTATGGTTCAGGAAAAGAGACAATACATGCCCCTTCAGGGAAGCATATTATTTTCCAGTGGGAACAGCACTAGTGTCAACTTTGCAGTTGTAGATAATTGCCACCTTTTAATAACACAGATCTTTTCCAAAGGATATAATTAACAATTTGTCTTTCTTTTCTACTCTCTAGCTATTCAGAATTTATTTCTATTTCAGTAACCAGCTAACTTTTCCATACCAAACACTTTTCCACTGCAGATATTAAAATATTGAAGAAAATTTGCCTCCACTGACAGAGACTACAACAAATATAGTTTCGTGACTTTGCAGTTTTCCACAGATGACATTTAGATTAAAACAGCATGAGAAATGCCACAAACCTGGATCACTTGTGTAACCTGCAGAATTAATCAGTAAAGTTCTAAAGACTGAATTTCTTTTAAATTCAAGATCATAGAGCAATATGGGAAATTAAAAATGGTTGCATTTCCTTACCAACTTTCAAAAAGATCTCATTGAGGCTTGAATTAGTGTTTGAGTACTACTCATACTTCTGCATATGGAAAACAATGCACATGCAGGCATACCAAAAAATTAAGAACTCTTTCTGCATTTTTCCTTCATTACTCGTACGATAGTGGTTTTAATATTTTATGTTGTGTTTCTGGCAACTACTCAAGCTCTACTAAATGTAACAGGATGATCAAACAGTTCCATGTAATTCTGTATCGGAATACTGCAGTAATTGCCAGGAAAAAACAAAAATATACTTAAGTTTCCGTTATAATCATATTAGTATTCTTCTATAACCTTAGTAAAATCTCTGTAAAATATTTCTAGTGCACCTTAGTTATTTTCAGTGAAACTTAAAGACTCTAAATTATTTTTCCTCACATTTATCCTAAAAAGCAGTGAAAAAAGTTCTGGTTTGTGTTTTGAGCTCTGAATTTTGAGCAAAGGTAACAAAAAAATTTAGACTTGGTTCATGCTTGTCACAGAATGTGTCCTCTAAAGAATAAAGTTTTTGGTTTAGAACTGTCAAAGTGTTTGAATATATGAAAATTACGCAACAGTTGTCCAAATGTACTCTAAAAGCTGTATAAGCAACATTATAATAAATTAAAATATTTAACAATGAACTTTTTCACAAAGTTCTTCAGGACCCTAAGACGACCATCTAATAACTTTTTTCTTCCCTGAATCTTGTCAGCCCTTCCAGGATTCCAGAGCTTTATGCTTATTAAAAACCAATGTGACTTTAAACATTTTATCCTTAAACTCAATCCTACAACTGAAATAAAGAAAATTTGTCATTAGAAATTAGCTAACATTGAACTAAGCAAAGATATTGTTCAGTCTACTAATTCACATTTCAATAAATACTAAAATTAATAAAATCCCTACTCTTCGAATTGCAATTAAATCAATGTATCTTCCTATTTGATTCTAAAAGGCAATGAAAATAATTTACTATTTGTCATATATTCAATTTTAATTTTGTTAAGCTGCTTTTAACACTAAAGAAACAAAGAAACAAACAAACAAAAAAATCTATCAGCTGATCTACATCCTCAGAGCCAATTAACACAAAGCCTCCTCAAACAAAACCTTTCCTCTCAGCAACAGACTTTCATAGACTATTACTTGTTAAAAAGAGTCACAAAGCAAATACAATGATTACTGATGGGAATGACAAATCTCAATAATTTTAAGGACAAAACAGACTCAAAGGAAGGTGCTATAGAGACAAAAATAAAGATGGAAGTAGTCCTCAGAAACTTAAAGATAATAAAAAACATTAAAAAATTGTACTGAAGATGTTTCAGAGGTTTTTTATTTATTCAGCTACAAAAATAAAAATGATAAAAGAAAAAACCAGAAAGACATGGCATCAGAACTAAAATAAGTCATACACTGAACATTTCCTAGCACTGGTTTCAGTGATGTAAGACTGCATTTTCAGCTTCTCCAAGCCCAACTAACAACAATGAACAGTGTTTTGTCTTCTCTCAGAATGCAGTCTTGCATTATCTTTTCCTTCTCAGCAAAGAAAAAGCTTACATTGGTTCTACCTCTAGCCTTCATCCCATTACTCAAATGATCTGACTTACCAAAGGAAAAAAAAAAAGAGAATAATAAAAAAAATTGAGTTTAAATAGTTTACCTAGATAATTTCATTGTTTTCTAAAATGCGGCTTAGAATCATAGAATCATTTAGATTGGAAAAGACCCTTAAGATCATCGAGTCCAACCGTTAACCTATCACTGCCAAGTCCACCACTAAACCGTGTCCTCAAGCACCACGTCTACCCGTCTTTTAAATACCTCCAGGGATGGAGACTCAACCACTTCCCTGGGCAGCCTGTGCCAGTGCCTAACTACCCTTTCGGTGAAAAAGTTTTTCCTAATATCCAGCCTAAGACTAGCTTGACTAAAACCATTGAACTGATACAAGTAAGAAGGAAGTCTTGCAATAGAGGACAGGGTTGACAAACTAGGGGTTGCAAAGAGCAGAGACTTCATAAACTATTTCTCTATTAGAAATATTTCTCTGCCAAAGGATCTAATGTAAAACCGTGCTTACATCTTCCAATATTTACATTGTTTCTGTCCAAGCAATTTATGGCAAAGTGGGAGAAACTAGATCAGAACCTTTCTTTGTTCAGAATGAGACCATGCATTCGTCACGTTCATTAAGGATTTAAACCAACTTCAGATAGTAAGCAATTCAAAGTAGCTGACATCAACAAGCATTGATTTAAAGTGTTCCAGTTTCCCTTCATATAACAACATACAACATCAATTTAAACCAGCGATAATTCTGTGGTTTTATATCAGAGTGACATTTATAGTTAAGTCCTTATAGACCCTATAAAGTACTATTTTGTGCAAAAAGGAATTTTAACTAGTGAACTGCAAAGACACTAGGGCTAAACTGCAGCACAGTCTTTATGAGGCAAACTGTCCTGTCAGTCAAACTCAGTCCTGTTGGACTCCAATATGTTTGTAACTGCCTCTTAATTGGTAACCGGCTGCGTGATAATTCCTCCCCTGAAGAGCACATTTCTTTTGTTTTTACTTTATCCATTTTGCCATGGGGGATTATGCAGATGGTTAGCACCCTGAGTACATGGGATCACCAGGCAATAAAGTGGAAAGCCGTTTAAAGTCAAGTTTTGTAACTGATTCTCACTCTACAGTTAAATATTCTTTCTTATAAAAAATGGCCTGGTAAGTTTTTTACGAAACATCTCTTTGGAACAACTCATTTGACATCACTGGCAAAATTTAACTCTTTTAAAGAGAATCCTAGCTAACTGACACATATACAATATTTCAATTTTTTTATTTTAATCATGCTTTCTGTTGTATTGTATCAATGCCATGGAGGTGGGGAAGGAAGGTTAAGTGTATTATTTCAAGAATACAAGAAAATGTTCTCTGCTTAAATGTCAATGTAAAAACAAATTTCAGCTAATTTCAGCTGTATTTCTGCTAACCTATGACCTTTAAATAAGAAAATCTGAATTGTTCAATTTTCATCCTCTGATAATCCTATATTTGTATTATATTTTCAATTTATTCATCTTTTAACCAGGGTGATAACATTTCAGTCAGTGGTAGAAGATATCCTTCAATATTTAGATGATATTATGGATTTATCAGCCTCCACCAGGAGACCTTTGAATGAAAACATATATAATCATGCATATATCTTGACAATTATTTTGATTACTCTAATAGCCTGGCAATAAATCTACACAATAGACTCCAATATGATCTTGATACCTTGAAAAAATTGTATTCTCTTCATATCTCCTATTCAATAACTGTGCTAAAAACTATGAAATGCAATGCTTTCATCTATCTGTAATCAAAAATTTAAAAAAATATAGAACTATGCATCAGATGTGGGAAAACCACAGCAGAAATACTTTTGCTTCAACTGGCTAATATTAGCTAGTGGATTTTTTTTTTTTTTCCAACCAATACAATTACAAAAGCCATGATGAAACACAGTTGCATTTTCCAATTTCCTGAGCTTGAATTTCATCTAATTTGATTCCTGTACAGCCATAAGCAAATAATCCTACCTCAGCCAAAGGCTTTGAATGGTAGTTATCAGTTTCACTTTTGAGGATCTATCATAAAACTGTATTTTAACTTTCTAGGTCAGCACTTCTGAAGTGTAAAACATCCCGAGGGAAAAGGAAGAATTCTAGTTGGGAACAATTTCACCCTGAGTCAGCGTTCATGTAGCTGACTGTGAGAAAAGCTCAGGCAAAATTTTTTAAAATAGAATGCAAAAGGCAAGGAAAAACATAACCATAACCTACATTATCATCCATATCTTCATGTCTCATAAATTATACAAAATGAATTCTAGCAATGGAGTCACAAGAACACTAGTCAAAGCTTATATAGAGGGAAATGGAGATTTTCAACACCTACAATGTTCCCGCTGTGTCACATGTGACACAGTTCCATACTGGTTTCATTTTGACACAAAATCAGGAAGGAGACCTTCAATTTCATTATTTTGCCTAGATTTCTTTTTATATGATATATTGATAAAAGATAATGAAAATCTCATTTCAAAACCAGGAAGGCTGTATTTTCAAAACAACATCCTGCTAACAAAAGGTTGCCCAAATAGAAAATTCCCAGCAGCCAAAATAAAAATAAATCAAACGCTCTGCCACATAATTCTCTCAGAACAGAGTACCCAATCTCAAATGCTATCCACAAAACAAATATATTGCTCAGGTTGTAACTTTTTTTTTTTTTTAACACAGAAGATTGAAGATTTTTGCTTCCCAATGACTTACGCATTTTAGACAACACTTTCGTGTTTTTTCACTAACTGAGGTGCTACACTCAAAAGAATTCACTCCCAGTGTAGCCAGGGCCTAACACAGATTTTATTAGATATTAATGCAAGAGGCTTAATCTGAAGTGATTTTAAAACAGATTTCCACAGAACAGGATTGAAATGTAACCAATGTAGGCAGTTTACCTTCTTCTGCACAGCTGTCTTGCATCAACTATTTCAGCCTTTGCTTTAAATTTCTAAGAAGATGCCATAAATGCCACAGTCTCCTTTTAATGTTGAAATATCTCTGGTTTTTGTCTCGTATCTTCTTTTCCCTAAGGTATTTTATAATATGTCTACCAGTATTCTTTTATTAATAGACATTTATTTGGAGTCATTCAATTCTACCATATTACCAGTGATTCCTGATATCTGGAGGCTCTTTTAAAGCCATAACTCAGCAGGACTGATTGAATTAGTAGTAAATTTTCTTCAAATGTTGTAGTAGAATGAAAAATACGATGGAAATTTCACAGAATTTAAATGTAAAATAAAGTTCTGCACAATCTGATGAATTTTGAGGTTTCCCTTCAGAAAACGTAAGTAATCATTTTCATAGTGTTAATTACAATGGATTACTAAAGTTTAATTTTATTTTCAATTTTAGATTGCTTGAATGAGAAGTCCAGTCACCAAGTGATAGACTGCTAATAACTTAAAATGTTTTCTTAAGTCTTTCATTCAGTTCTTGACATAGATTACATCACAAGATATTTTATCATCTCTGAAAGTGAAAGAAAAAGCACTGGCTTTGCTTTGCTGATGTTAAAGGCACACACACCAATCAGTTAGTAGCTGACTTACAAAAATCTCATAAAAGTGTTTTACTAACCAGAGGTTATTTTGTGCTCAAGTATTACACAGCAGTTCTGATAGGCGTAAATAGCTAAAAGCAATAGTAGAAAGACTGGTGCTAGAGATTACATGAGTTTCTTTATGCCAATTTAGGTAAAGTGGTCTTGTGTGTACACAGGGATCACTGCAAGATATTTCTGATGGTCTCTGCTTACTACAAAATGGCCTTTCAGTATCTGTATGCAGCAATGATCTATCTGTACTATCTACAATTCACTGCCATCTAAATTGAGGAAATACACAACATCCTTCTCTCTAAATTGAAGAGATATGGATTTGATGGTGGACTCTTCGGTGGATAAGGAATTGGCTAGATGGTCACATCCAGAGGGTAGTGGTCAATGGTGCAATGTCCAGATGGAGATCAGTGACAAGTGGTGTCCCTCAGGGGTCCATATTGGGACCAGTGCTCTTTAATTTCTTCATCAATGACATTGACAGTGGGATTGAGTGCACCCTCAGCAAGTTTGCAGATGACACCAAACTGAGTGGTGTGGTTGACACACCTGAGGGACAGAATGCCATCCAGAGGGACCTGGACAAGCTGGAGAAGTGGGCCTGTGTGAACCTCATGAGGTTCAAAAAGGCCAAGTGCAGGGTCCTGGTCGGGGCAACCCCTAGTATCAATACAGGCTGGGGGATGAAGGGATTGAGAGCAGCCCTCCCAATAAGGGCGTCGGGGTACTGGTAGATGAAAAGCTGGACAGGAGCCGACAATGTGTGCTCGCAGCCCAGAACCGTATCCTGGGCTGCATCAAAAGAAGCGTGGCCAGCAGGTCAAGGGAGGTGATTCTGCCCCTCCACTCTGCTCTGCTGAGACCTCACCTGGAGTACTGCATTCAGCTCTGGAGTCCTCAGCACAGGAAAGACATGGACCTTGTGGAGCGGGTCCAGAGGAGGGCCACAAAGATGACCAGAGGGATGGAACACCTCTCCTATGAAGAAAGGCTGAGACGGTTGTGGTTATTCAGCCTGGAGAAGAGAAGGCTGCAGGGAGACCTTATCGTGGCCTTTGAGTACTTACAAGGGGCTTATAAGAAAGATGGGGACGAACTTTTTAGTAGGGGCTGTTGCGATAGGACAAGGGGTAATAGTTTAAACTAAAAGAGGGTAGATTTAGACTAGATATAAGGAAGAAATTTTTTTTACTGTGAGGGTGGTGAAACCCTGGAACAGCTTGCCTAGAGAGCTGGTAGATGCCTCAACTCCAGAAACATTCAAGGTCAGGTTGGACAGGGCTCTGAGCAACCTGGTCTAGTTGAAGATGTCCCTGCTCATAGCGGGGGGGGTTGGACTACATGAGCTTTTAAGGTCCCTTCCAACTCAAACTATTCTATGATTCTATGAAATACTTCTGATATAAAACTGTAATTGCAAGATAGATAGTAAAACCTGAATCTTCTGAACTTTCAGGATCAAAGAACAGAAAAAACAGCATTATTTTTCTAAATGATCTTTTCCATTTTGCCACTATAGCATCAAAGAACCAAAACCTACTGCTCTGACACTGCTGATAATGAACTTGTCTGGTTGAGCTGGGTGCTGGATCTGCGTGGCTCCTCTTTTGTACTACTAACTGATCTTTGGAAAAGGCTGGGATTTTCAACACAAATATGTATTCTATACCTTTTGTTGCCTGAAACCTTAAATTACCTTAAAATACTTCATTCACTAATTCAGAAAAGTGGCAGTATCATTTTTAGTTCATTACTGAGTTTAAAAAAACAGGTTTGTTTTAAATAATAATAAATAATAAAAATCACCAGGCAATACTGGTGTGGCATTAGGAACCAATCTGTGAAACAGTGATTTGGGGTCAGAAACCTGGATTCATACCCTTTTCAAACAGCAAAAGAGTTAAAACTGCAGCCAGATACTAACTCAGTGAATGACCAACACCTTAGTAAATGAACAAATGACCATATTTTAGCTTATTTAGAATTTTCAGGCAACAATAGGGAGAGAACATATATTTGTCTTTAAAACTACAGGTGTTTTTCATTTGAGAAAAAGGACAGGGTGGATAAGGCTGTAGACACAGATATATGGACTTAAAGGAAATTAAGACAAGTCCCAGAATTTCTGGCAGCTTCTTCCATAGTCTTTTTGGCCAGATCGATGCTGTCTTTAAGAATCATTCCAACAAGGACACATAAAAGTGTCCATCTATTCTGGCAGCATTTCAGACTCTTACAATTCCCATAAGCGGCACAGTGCATAGGGTCCCTTTGTCTCTCTCTGAGGCAAGATCTTCTTCCATTTCTCCAGCCACTGACTAACCTAGGATACATGTAAAACATAATGGTCAAGTATAAGGAACACTCCTGGAGTACTGAAAATTGTTTACAATTTTTTTTTTTTTAATTTGCTGTCAGGGCTTGCAAAAACATCTCTGAATTAGTAAAATAATTTCACTACTGAGAGTGAGATAATAACAAATTGTATTTCAGACCAGTGTCCCTGATCTGCCATTGCTTCAGCTGTTCTATATGCCCACTTGTGCATGGATTTCAAAAGGTTAAGATAAAATTGTATGGCATAATGACAATTCATATTTATTCTAATTGCCACAATTTAGTAGAAAATTACTTTGGCCAATAAATCACTTTCAAGCATTCTTTCTCAAGACAATGCCAGGATTTATCACAAGGCCAGCTGTCAGGGATTGTTTGTTCTTTAAAGTTACAAACTTTGGATGTATAAAAGCCCAAATGTCATTGTCAGTGTAAGAGTCTTTTAGAAGAATAAGATGAGTTGATCTGTCCAACAAAGAAAACACAAAAATAATACTGAATACTTCAATCCCTATGATTCATATCTGTTTTCACTTTCAAGAACTTGTTTCATTGTATACCTACTGAAACGAAACAATACACATTTCACATCTGTGACACAGAATTGTCTAATTTGAGACTCAAAATTGATATTTTTACATCATGAAATATTATCAGAAACAAAAGATTATGTGGCAATTCAATTTCTTTTATCAGCTAAAAAATGGAAGTAATTTTCTCTATGGTTGATCTGTTCAGAAATTTATTTTAAATGTTGTCTCCTGATCCTCCTGCCTCACTTCTCTTCCTTCAAAAAAAGACCATAAAACCCCTAAAGTAAACAAACTGTTACTCTCTGTTGCACTAACAAGTCTATTGAATCCACATTGGCTGTCCTGTCACTTAAGTTTCAAATCACTGAGCTTACGAGTCACTATTGCCTAAATGTCAAAATCATTTCAAGGGGGTTTAAGTGCTCACGTATTTTATATAGACAATAATTTGAATGTCTCTTTGGGTTCTCTCTGGGTTATGCAATAAATATATAAACTGAAATGTTATGGATTCCTAACTTGTAGTCCACAGACCTTTTTTTTTTTCAGTCAGGTGTGAGACTGTTCCAGAGACATTAAAAAAAAAAAAAAATCTGAAAAATCTCATTTTCTTAAAACTTCAGTCCCTGAAAAATCTTGTTCGTTCTTCATCTAGGGTTGTTCCTTTTTAAGAGGTATTCTTGGACTTGTGCTTGGTCCTTAAATCTCTAAAGTATAATTAGCTAAAGGTATTTTTTTCATTTGCTCCTAGCTTATTATTTGTAGGATCTCCTGTTAGGCCCAGACCTTCCCAAAACAATTTTGGCATTTATAATATCATTGCTGAATTCAATTTGCTCTACAGGGTCCTGAAGCTGAAACCACAACAGCAGATTGCAGCTTCCCTTCCTTTTATCCTCAGGAACATATTGCATTAATTTTAAATTGGTTTACTCTCATCTTCTGGGCACAATACATGGTATTGTAAAACTATGAAGTTCTATATAATCTGGAGACCAAAATTAAACGTTACATAATGTAGTCTCTCTTCCTGTAGGTCACAATAACAGCATGCATCACCAAGGATATCCAAGAAAAACAGTGCATTTGTAATCCAGAAGTTATTAAAGAGGGAAAGTAATTTCTCTCAACAGTCTGAGACATGCCTGAGTCCAATGATATTTATGAAATTAATGTCTCGCCTCTTTGGCAAGAGACAAAAAGGTTAAATTGCTATATACATAGATTTTCAAACCAGAACAATTAATTAATCTGGCTTTCAGTATAATGTAGACCACAGAGCCTTAAGCCAGTAACTTCTGCATTGGTTTCTCTACCGTATCCCTTAGGCAAACCACCATGTTCTTTCCCAACTAACCAAAATTAATTATATTTATTAAAATATCAATAGAGGCCAAGATTTCTGAAAGAACTAATCTCAAATATAAGAAAATAAAATATAGTCAGGGTCAAAATCCGGAAGATTTCTTTATGAAGAACAAGCTTAGTTATATTAGTAGCAATGTGTAACATTCTTGTACACCTTCAAGGATTTCTAAGTTAGTGATAAACTCCAAGAGGCTATCAGGTGAGAGAATCTATGGCTGTTAAGTGGAATACCTATACCACAAATAGCTTGATGGCAAAATTCTCAAATGAGGAAAACTTCCCTTTGCATTTAACAAGATTGCTGTTTTCAGAGAAACTGCATAAGATCTGTAGATCAGTTTTACAGTTCAAATTAATTCTTGATGTAACTTCAAGTTTCAATATACTAACTACAGGTACTGCATATGCATGTCATTTTCAATGTCTTTAGGAAGAGAACACATTTCAGGAAATATAGGAGGACTGAAAGTATCAAAGTAATGCAGAGAAGAAAAACAATCTGTATCCTTCCCTGGCATTTCAGAATATACTTACTATGAGCTTTAAAAGTAAGTGTAACAGCTGATATTGCCTTAGCTTAGGGTTTACGGTACATTTAAAGAACTATCAAGCATTAAGTATTACCATTATTATTATTTGATGAGGACAGGGCATAGACTGAATTTTACTGCTGAGGTAGTTGTGTTCCCCATTATTCTAGTCTCTTGAATTGTGTAAAACCCTTCAATCTGTTAAATGACTCCATTTTACATCACAGATTTGCCAACCTCTGCAAGGACAGGGACTGGTTCTTTTCCAAACAAGCCTGAATATCCTTTACAGAAAAACACATGGACAGATGGCCTTCTTCCCTGCTGATGTTACATTAGAAATGTGCTTGGAGGGAAATTCTGTCAACATCTCAAGTCATATTTTTGCCTTATTTATTTTGAAATATTATCTAATGTGGTGAGGTTCATTAATACATTTTATATTAGTGTTCAATGTAATCTTATTTGATTGATAAAGGATGTTCTACATTTCTCTTTATCTTTCTGTGGGGAAAACAAAGGATGCAACAATCTACCAAAGTAAAAACTTTAGAGGAACATAATTTTTATAAACATTTCTTAATCTATTTTCTTTGATTTAGTTCGCTCTAGAATACCCCCCCCTGCTCACCCCCCAATACTTAGATGGTATTGAAGGACTGCACTTTCAAAACAGTTTTAGCAACCCCACGTTGATGAAGTAGTCAGCATGGATTTATGAAGAAGAAATGTCTGACCAAACTGACAGCTCTCTACAATGAAATGACTTGATGGATGAGATAAGTGGATGTTGTTTATCCTAAGCCTTTTGACCCTGTCTCCCATGACATCTTCATAGACAAACTGATGACCTACATAAAATGACAGTTAAGTGGACTAAACCTGGCTAAACAGCTGGGTTCAAAAAGTTGTGATCAGTGGCACAAAGCCCAACTGGAGACCAGTCCACTAGGGGTATACCTCAGGGATCTATATTGGGGCCATCAGTGTTTAATCCCTTCATTAATGACCTAGAAAATAGCACCGAGTTCATCTTCAGAAACTTTGCATATGACACAAAACTGGGAGGAGTGGTTGATACACCTAATGGTTGTGCTGCCATTCAGAGGGACCTCAACAGGTAAAGAAGGTCAACAGCCTCCTGAGCTGCCTTAAGACGACCATCACCAGCACGTCAAAGAGGGGAGCTTTCCTTTCTACACTGCCCTCATAAGAACCATCTGGAGTGCTAAGACCAGTTCTGGGCTCCTCAGTACAAGACAGACATCAACATACTGGAGCAAGTCCAGCAAAGAGCCACAAAGATGATAAAAGAATTGAAGCGTCTGCCATAAGAAAGGATGCTGAAAGAGCTGGGACTGTTGAGCCTGGAGAAGAGATGGCTCCTCAGGGCAGAGGATCTTATTAATGTCTATAAATACCTGATGAAAGGGTGTAAGACTGAGCCAGACTCTTCTTAGTGAGGTCCAGTGACAGGAAAAGAGGCAGTTGGTGAAAACCGAGATAGAAGAAATTCCATTTACACATAAGAAAAAAACCCATAGTCTGAGCATGGCCAAGCATTGCAACAGGTTGCCCAGAGACCTTTTGGAGTCTCCATCCTTGGAAATATTCAAAACCTGACTGGACTTAATCCTGAACAACCTGTTCTAGCTGACCCTGTTTTGAGCAGGGGAGTTTGACTAGATGACCACCAGAGGTGTGTTCTAGCTGCAGCAATTATGTGATTCTATGAATGTAAATGAGTACGGAGTGATAGTATTGTTTCTTAGGTCCCCACATGACTCCCAATAAAGCTGACAGCATTTTCTTTCCTCAAAAGTAAATTAATAATGTGATAAAAATCAGTCTGGATCAAGGAAAATTCATGTATTTGTTCATGCATAAAGACCTGTCTTTACTTGAAACCTGCTATCTCACCATACCTCAGTGACAAGCTCTTCAAAAGCATATCCCTTAAAACCTTATGTGATCTCCTTGTGGCAAACATGGAGATAAATTTTCCTCCAGAACTGCATTAGACACTCTCAGTCAGTATTTATCAGTGAAAAAAAAAAGAAAAGATATGGATTACACTGACATTTACAACTGCACCCCAAAAAAACATTCACATTGTTCTTAAACTTAATAACTTTCATAGAAACAGGCAGTATCTCATTTGGTCTAGTAACACACATATTTTACTTATAAAAGTTGTAGAGTAATGTTGTGGTTTAACCCCAGTTGGCAACTAAGCACCACACAGCCGCTCACTCACCCTTCCCCCAGTAGGATGGAGGAGAGAATCGGGGAAAAAAAAAAAAAAAGCAAAACCCAGGGGCTGAGATAAAGACATTTAATAGGACAGCAGAGGAATAATAATAATAAATAATAATAATAATAATAATAAAAGAATATACAAAACAAGTGATGCACAATGCAATTGCTTACCACCCATTAACTGATGCCCAGCCCATCCCTGAGCAGTGATCGCTGCACCCCGGCCAACTCCCCCCAGCTTATATACTGAGCATGATGTCGTATGGTATGGAATAGCCCTTTGGCCGGTTTGGGTCAGCTGTCCTGGCTGTGCCCCAGGGCACGTGCTGGCAGGGCATGAGAAGCTGAAAAGTCCTTGACTAAGCACTACTGAGCAACAACTAAAACATCAGTGTGCTATCAACATTATTCTCATACTAAATCCAAAACACAGCACTATACCAGCTATTAGAAAGAAAATTAACTCTATCCCAGGTGGAACCAGGACAAGTAAAAAAGTACTGTGACAAAACTTCACTCTCCTTTTCTGAAGAATACAACAGCCTGGTAATTTAGAATTGTATAATCTATATCATCATGCTGTCATCTAAATCAATTGACAAGAGTACGTGGCGCTTAGGGACAAGGTTTAGTGGTGGACTTGGCAGTATTAGGTTTACGGTTGGACTCGATGACCTTAAAGGTCTTTTCCAACCTAAATGATTCTATAATTCTATGATTATTAATAGTAATAAATTAACTAATATTAAAAATATTAATTTAGTGTAAATAGCCATTAATGCTATATCTGGCTCTTCCTGAAGAAGTTTCAGTAGATTTATTTACCAAAGACTCCTCTAAAATAACTAATACTCATATCTTGGCACTAGTAGCAAATATTCAAAAGATATTCCCCATTCAAGAACAGGGAAACAGTGAGACTAACCTGCAGTGGAAATCAATTCTTTGATTTTCAAAATACCTTTGTCTCTTAGTTCCTTTCATTCTGCAGACTACATGAAACTTTTCCAGTCTTGCTTCAGATCACATATGCTTTAGCTCTGCAGACTGACTGACTGAGGAGAGACGTTACTGCACTCACTAGGTGTGTCACCAAGAAGGAGCAAAGGAACACTTCTATGAACAGTCATCCAGTGGCATGGAAACTTTTACACACTGAGGCCAACTACAAAGTAATTTCTTGCTTTCAGTATGGCACAAAAACAGAGACATTTTTGAAGTAAAAATCCATGGATAAATCCATGCCAAATTAGTCCTGGTAGCATATCTGAACCAGACTGACCTACAGCAAATTGCATAAAGAGCAGCATCTTTAAATCAGTACTGAGAGACCAGATCTCTACAGGCTGTTATCAAAATCACTGGGGTACTAAGGTAGCTCCAGGACATATTTGTACCTACCATATGTTTTCAGTGCAGATATAAAGCACAGAATTTTGTCTTATATTATCTTTTCCAAAACATTGTTTAAAATAGAAAAAGTGCACTGTTCTTATTTAAACATACTCTCCTTCTATAACACATGAAACCCAAGCTATATCACATAAACTTTGAGCCATTATTGCAAAAAAGCTTATACAGGGATTTGATGCAACTAAGTTTCCAGCAGGGAATGAGCAGCAGAGATTTATAAAGGCTTTTACTCTTGCTGAGAAATCTCTACAGTTTTTAGAGAAGAGAAAGGGAACAGAGGCAAAAAGACTGGAATCAAAACTGACATCATGGAGAGTAAAGACAGAAAACAGGATCTGAAAGACTAGCTATGTTCAGATTTTTAATTTTTTTTTTATTATTATTTTTAAGGCAAATTAACTATCCTACATCTGGCAAGGAAATTGTTTGCTTGCTTGTTTTTCATTAATTTATTCATATGCTGCTGATTTATAAGCAGTGATAAACCACCAAGAATTACCGTGAAAGCAAAAACTAAAAGAAATGGAGGGAAAAGTCACTTGTTCTAAAGGAGTCAAGTGTGGTTTCTATAGGAATGGTTAGGGAGTAAAATACAGTTCTGTTCTTAAACTGGCACCAAACACATTAAAAAAAAAGAAAATCATACAATCCTTGACAATCTGTATTCAAATTCATCTAAGGATTTAAAGGTGAGGTGCAAAAAAAAGCACCACGATATCTTATATGAAGGCTAATTTGAAATCAAACCTATCCCATAAAAATCTATTTAATCCACTCTGGTACCTCAGATACCTTCAGTGTTTTCCTTTTTTAAAAAAAAAAAAATAAAATAAAAAATTACTTAGAGTTAAAAGTTATGGTCCTGCCTGTATACAAAAGTAACACTATCTTGTTTGAATTGAATTATCTAGGCACCTCTGTCCTGACAAAAACAATTGGGAATGTTTAACTACTTGTGATTTCTAACATCAACCCACAAATACAGCATTGAGACTACATGTGTTGATTTCATCAGTATTGCCACCCAGTTTTTTTATAGTTGCTTAATAGCTAGAGCATTTGCCCAAGAAGTAGGAGATATGGTCTAATTCCCTTTTTAGCCTGAGGGACATCAAATGTCTCTCTCTCACCTTCCCATCAACTGTGCCAACCAGGCTATGAGCAAGAATATAATGACGGTGCTGTACCACTCAAAAATGAAATAAAATAATGCCTCATTGTGGGAGGATGGGAATTGTAATATTATAACCTAACAATCAGAGTGATTTCTAAGTTCCATTGTGTCACGTCCTTGAGCCTCCAGCTGGAAACATCTATGACAAGTCCAACACAATCTTATAAAGACAATCTCATGCAGGCAAACCACATTTAAGTCCTAGACACTTCAGAAAACACCAAACCCCTTTCTCCTTCCAAATCCAACCCTGCTGTGCAGTACTGATAGCTTTCAGCTTCCACTAGAGACATGGTTGCTGCATATGCTTAAGAGTGGCTTTCCAGCCCCATCCAAAAAAAATAAAACCCAAAATGAGATTTTAAAAGGTTCACTAATTTATTTAAAGATTTTCTTATTTCACCTTAAATAATCACAAAGAATGAATGAATGTTTATATTTTTGTCATTTAATTCTTTAGTTAATTGAGATATGCCTAACAGTAACTATTTAAGGCCTACTATTCAGGGGAGTCCTTTTTTTGTTGTTTATACATAACCACCCTGATATTTAATTTAGATGTTCTATTGCATGCATACATTATAGTTACAAGTAGTAATATCATAGAATCATAGAATGGTTTGGGTTGGAAGGGACCTTAAAAGCTCATGTAGTCCAACCCCCCCTGCCATGAGCAGGGACATCTTCAACTAGATCAGGTTGCTCAGAGCCCTGTCCAACTTGGCCTTGAATGTTTCCAGGAATGGGGCATCTACCAGCTCTCTGGGCAAGCTGTTCCAGGGTTTCACCACCCTCACAGTAAAAAAAAAAAAAATTCCTTACATCTAGTCTAAATCTACCTTCTTTTAGATTAAAATCATTATCCCTTGTCCTATCACAACAGGCCCTACTAAAAAGTTTGTCCCCATCTTTCTTGTCAGCCCCCTTTAAGTACTCAAAGGCCACGATAAGGTCTCCCCAGAGCCGCCTTCTCCAGGCTGAACAACTTCAACTCTCTCAGCCTTAAATACCAATTAGTATGTCTATTAACTGCAATGCTGATATTGTTTCGACAGTAGCAAACACTGAAGTGTCTCTTTGAAAGGCATGGCCACATGCTATCACCAACCATAAACTTGGTTTTCATAGTAGCTGTATGATTTAAAGGTTGTTACTACAAATATCAATAGTGAACTACCACTTCAAGTTCTGCTCTCTGGGGAAAAAACAATTTGGAGTTCTGATTATACAAATAATATAAGATGAAGATTCAGAGCATTTGGATTTCTGCTCCTATTACCTTGCCTGGCAACATTAATGTATAAATATCTTTTAAAAAAATCTCATTTGAGTAAAGAAAAACTAACAAAACAAAACCCAGACCAATGGATAAACCATTGTTACGTTAGTACAAACTAGCAACTCTAGAAATCTCAACTACGATTTTATAATATTCAGAATAGTGGACTGCACAACCGGTAACTGAGTTTATTAATGTGAAACACAGGAAATTCTAGACATGCACAAGTATGTTCTCCTCCATTTCAATCCCTTTGCAACACAAAACTGAAAAAAAAAAAATTTTGTTCCAGATAAAACCGAGAAGATTACTTAGCTAAGGCCCTGGAAATGAAGCAGTGTGGTCCACTATGAGTTTACTGTCTGGTTGCATTGCAGAATCAGAGCAATCATGGGTGGATACTCTTAAGAAGAAATCAGGAGGCACTTCTACAACCATGGACTGAATAAACTGCCTCCTTCAGTAAAAGCACTGAAGTTCTAAATATGTGCTGGCACTGATGCATAAGACAAAGTAAACATGCTTATGCTGCAAGTATCCAATAATCTTCAGATACCATGCTGATCACCACAGTAGAGGTAAATTTCCTTTCTTGTTTATTTAATCAAATAAATGGCCAAAAATGGGGGAAAGCACAGATGTGTTGGTTTCATGTTCTTCTTTCTTACAATCTATTCAAAAAGAATTAATATCCCATTAAGGACATTTGTGGGTTTGCTCTATGGCTTGGGATCTGATCCAATGGATGTGTGCACTGACCTGGAGGGACAGTGTTTGGCAAAATACGTCATTGTGATGCCTGTTCAGTCTTTATCTTTACTTCCAAGACAAGCTCAAGTAACCACTGTGACAGTGTTTAAAATACGGATTAGGAATAATATAGGATTGAAATACTGATGAGTTCAATCCATTAAAGGCTGGGATACTCAGAAAAATTACCTCAGAGGACTGCCCTGAAGATTTTTGTTATGTGCAGCCAGATGGAACATGTCTATAGAATAAAGCAGATCTCTTGAAAGCTGCTTAAGTGGTAAATGATGATGAAACACCACAGGGTACAAAAGCTTGCCTCACAGAGGTCACTGCAACTCTCCAAAAGAAGTCAGTTTAGTAGACTTCTCAGTCTATACTTTGCAAGCACAGAAGAGAATGGGAAAAAGAAAACTAAAGAGAAAGAAGAGTAACTGAAATGAAGACCACTATGGATGTTACCTCATTATCTCTCTCTGGGTTTAATTCCAAGCTTCAAATGACTAACCTCATAGCTTTTGCTCTTTTTGTAAAATAATTGTATTTATTTAAAGGCTGCAGCCTTAATCTACATAATCATTTCTTCTTAGTTACTCTATCTAGAAAAGCATATTTCAATTCTCAGCAGATTTCTGTCTGAATCAGTGCACATTTTCCAAGCTATAATGACTCAGTGTAAATGTCCATAGGTTTCCGAGAATCACAGTTTACTGTATGTTTTAGCCAGCCAAATTTTAAAAATGCGATCAACATGTAAATTATATAACAGTATCATCCCTACTGTTCTTGGTCATCATAGAATATCCTCTCTTTTTGAGAAGCAGACAGATGATAGAGTAATAATTAAAATTGCAAGCAAGCCACACACATGCACTTCCAGTTCTGGGGGAAGGAGGGTGTACACACACATCCAAATAAGCTTATGAGCTTAGCAATGTTTGTTAAACATATACTGTCTTCCCTGTGAGCAGAAAACATCAAGACATCTAGCTGGTGTTGACTACATAATACTCTAAAATCCTTGGGAAGCACTCCCATTAGCAGATGTTCTTCCATGAAGGATGTGAACACAAGGTGTTCAAATGACCTGCGAGTTGATCATATGTTTCAGTGGTATTAGCAGGCAGCTGGGAAAGGATAGGCAACTTCAGGAAATCTCTACTACAGTCTTTCCTCTTTTGAAAATTCTCAGAAAAAAAAAAAAAAAAGAGGGAGCACTCTAAACATGTTTGGCTTTGAAAAAATTGTCCATGGGTACAGGGAAAGGAAGAAGCACCTGCTAGAATTGAGATTACAAAAGTAGTATTCTTATTTGGTTGTTTAATGAGCAAAAATATCTGAATCTTAAGATACACTATTTCATTAAAAATTAGGAAGAACTAGATAATATAGAAATACAGAATTTGAATCCAAGACTATCATTGAGAGGAGAGCTTGCCCTGGTTGGGGATGAATTCTGCCACAAGGATGGATGGTACACAAGACATGAAAAAGAAGTTGGTGTTTAGAAGATGTGAGATAACAGAAGACAGATGACCTTTGACCATTAAAAGACATTCCCTCTGAAATGTGAAATACAACCCTGTGGTGGGTTGACCCTGGCTGGACGCCAGGTGCCCACC
Source organism: Nipponia nippon (assembly GCF_047370975.1). Taxonomy (NCBI): domain Eukaryota; kingdom Metazoa; phylum Chordata; class Aves; order Pelecaniformes; family Threskiornithidae; genus Nipponia; species Nipponia nippon. Next base: position 32,197,812 of record NW_028262380.1, read on the forward strand.
AAAGCCACTCTATCACTCCTCTCCTCAGCTGTACAGGGGAGAGAAAATATCATTAAAGACTCATGGGTTGAGATAAGGACAGGAAGACCACTCAGCAATTACCATCATGGGCAAGAGAGACTCAACTTGGGGAAATTAGTTAAATTTATTACCAATCAAATCAGAATAAGGTAACGAGAAAATAAAAACTAAATCTTAAAACACCTTCCCCCCCCAACTCCTCCCTTCTTCCTGGGCTTAACCTTACTCCCAATTTCTCTACCTCCTCCCCTCCAGCTGTGCAGGGGGATGGGGAATGGCGGTTGCAGTCAATTCATCACATGTTGACTCTGCTGCTCCTTCTTCCTCAGGGGCAGGACTCCTCACACTCTTCCCCTGCTCCAGCATGGGGTCCCTCCCATGGGAGACAGGCCTCCATGAACTTCTCCATTGTGAGTCCTTCCCATGGGCTGCAGTTCTGCACAAACTGCTCCAGCGTGGGTCCCTTCCATGGGTGCAGTCCTTCAGGAACAGACTGCTCCAGTGTGGGTCCCCCACGTGCCCACAAGTCCTGCCAGCAAACCTGCTCCAGCACGGGTTCCTCTCTCCATGGGTCCACAGGTCCTGTCAGGAACCTGTTCCAGCGTGGGCTTCCTATGGGGTCACAGCCTCCTTTGGGCATCCACCTGCTTTAGCATGGGGTCCTCCATTGGCTGCAGGTGGATGTCTGCTCCACCGTGGACCTTCATGGGCTGCAGGGGGACAGCCTGCCTTACCATGGTCTTCACCATGGGCTGCAGGGGAATCTCTGCTGTGGTGCCTGGAACATCTCCTCCCCTTCCTTCTTCATTGACCTTGGTGTCTGCAGAGTTGTTCCTCTCACATATTCTCACTCCTCTCTCTGGCTGCAGTAGCACAGATTTGTTTGTTTTTTTTTTTTTTCCCCTTCTTAAATATGTTATCCCAGAGACAGTACCACTGTTGCTGACAGACTCAGCCTTAGCCAGCAGCGGGTCCATGTTGGAGCTGGCTGGCATTGGCTCTATCGGATATGGGAGCAGCTTCTAGCTGAAGCCACCCCTGTAGCCACTCTGCTACCAAAACCTTGCCATGCAAACCCAATACAAACCCAATATTCTAGAGTCTATACAACAGTGGTACTACTGCTATCATCAAATTACCAGAAGATACACTGACATACAGCTCTTACTATCTATGTCTACTGGCAGGTCTATAGAGAGGTCAAAAGTTTATTGCATATAGCATTTAATCTTTTTGCTCTAGTGGCAGAAATTGAACTGAGAATCTGAGCTCTATCCCTGACAATGACCTTGCTAAAGTAGGTATGATTTTGTATAATAAAAATGTACAGAGCTCTTTTCTCATTTTGCTTTTTTGTTTGTTTGTTTAACTTGGAAACCAAACTAAAGAAGTGAAATAGTGTTAGCATAGTAAAGTCAAGAAATTATGAAATTGTCAAATTATCATGGTTTGTGCAAGTTTAAACCGACATCTTTTTTTACTTTGGCACTCTACTACAACAATCATTCATTACATGATTTCATGCTTTTTCTCCTATAGGTGTCATTCTTATGAAGTCTATATATAACATATGAAAACTGCACACTAGAAGACTGTTACACTTAGGGTCCATGCTTAATTTCTTGTAATTGTTGGAAGGTACAAAGAATGGTGGAGGTGACCAGGTGAGGATAAAAATACCCTTAGAACTCTTGATTCACTACATTCATCTGCCAGACTTTTCTATTTACATTTTGGAGTTAAAACTTATACAATGTTTTTTGGACCTTTTCAATATTCCAGGGTTGTTATGTATTTTCCTCCTCCAGACTCACACTTACATTAAGATAGCAGAAAAGTCGGTCTGTATTCTAAATACATTTGCCAAAAGAATAAGAAGTTGGTATATGATAATGTTTTTTGTATCCAAGTATCTATATCCTCCTTTCTGTTCCACTTGCCTCAAATAAAACCTGCCAGTTCTATTTCTGTTTATACCTAGTCTTGATTTTGTTTAGTTTTTGTTTGAAAAAGCTGTGCTCTTCCTAACACACTTTGAAATGTCTGACTGCTCTGCAAAATTTTAGTCCTAAAGATAGCAACCTGCTGATTATTTAAAGTCTGTTCAAAATTTCTCAGCATAATTCCTTTACCTTGCAGGACACCATACTGCGAGCAGACACTGTCAATCACAGTGCTATTCTGCTTGAGACAGACTGACTCGCTTTGCAGGATATCAAGAGGAGGCAACATTTTCCTGTGGTAAGAATATCCCATTTGGGGGTTTCTATTGTGTGAGTTTGGGATTATGATTAGATCTACTTGCTTTTTATGAAAGACTGGAAACTGTACTTGATAATTTCAATGGTAATCTAAGGGTTTGTATGAACTGGTAGAGAAAAAGGACAATTATTCCTTTAAGCCTTTTCCCACCCTATATTATCTCTCCCTTCCCTCCACATATTTGGGAAAAATGGAGAGATACCATCTGACTCAACTAGACAAACTACTACTTTCTATAGTCAGGAAGAGCAAACATAAACCAAATCTCTCCACTCCAAAACACAGAAGCAGTTTGTGCTTAGTATGAATTTCTGAGACAGGAGAGGATTAGCATAATTGTGGGGCATGCGTTATACAAAGAGAGTACACCATGCAGATGAGAAAATGGAAAGATTTTTCAATGGTGTGAGGAAGCACTTTTAATCACCTGGGAACTGTGTTCGAAGTGAAGACGAGTCATCCTTCATATTACAGGGATTAAGAAACAAATTTTGATGAATGAAATTTATGGGAAGGCATTACTCTGATGAGTTGAGTGAGAGTTGAGCAAACTCATCTCAGGAAATTTTAAAGGTGGCTGAAAACATTTCAAAGTTCATGTTAAGTCTACAAAATTTTACTTGGATCATGAACTGGAACTGAGGTGCTACTCCTCCAGATGAGTGCTCCAAACACTCACCTGGTCATAGTATCAAATTAATGAGCTCTTAATCATGATTCCTCCTAATCCTCGGGCATATTTAATTATTTATACAAAATGAAACAGAACCAGCAAGGGAAAAAAAAAAAACAAACAAGCCCACAAACCAGAAAGGGGGCGGGGGGGGTGGGAGTGTAAATAAGAGAGAAAGAGAAACGGGGCGGGGGAGGGAGAGAAAGAAGGCGTGAGAAAGAGTGAAAAAGAGAGAGGGGAAGTGGGACAGAAAGCTACTGCAAAATGCCTCATAACTAAATAAATATCTTGTTATTCCAATTTCATAGTAACCCTCCCAATCAGAAAGACTGAAAATGCAAGCAAGGTTTCATTTGCTCTTCAGAACAAGGCTATTTTAACCAAAGAGAAATTGGGATCATTTCCAGTGTGAAGAAAAATGTGTTTCAACTATGAGTTTTAGAACTTCAAAACAAGTAAACAACACAAAGATGAGATGTAGATAGTCACCAAGCAACTAATTCTGTCACTCTCACTAATATTGTATAATACCATTACCATCAAATTTTCATTTTCTTTCATTTGTTTTCATTCACTAAAAGAAATACATAGGATAACCTAAAAAGAACAAGACTTACAGGGTAGGACTGAACTTAAAAGGACAAGCTGAGATATATCAGAAAATCACTACAAAGGCACGGCAGTTCTACAAAACCACTATGCGTTCCGTACTAGTTATTATATATAAAAGCTAGTAAAGAAAAATGTTGCTATGTAAAGTATAAATTAGGCAGACTCAAATCATTATTGGTTGTTGGGCAGGTAAGACAGTAGCATTAGCAGATGAGTAAGAAAACAGAAGTGCCCCTGTTGTACAGTACTGTATGTTGTTTACAAATATTAAAAACTGAAAATACCTAAAAACATAAATTGAAGTTAAAATGTCAGGGAAGCTTTACCTGACAAAAACATGCTCTTAGAATACAAAAATCCAGCCTCCACCAATGTCAGACATATTAATAAAATCCTATAAAGACTTTTACAAACTCTGGGAAGGGAACCAAAGGCACACACCTTTAGTTACCTGCACGTTAATGTTAATTGACTACAGTTTTCACAACAGAATTTGATGTTTTCTGATTGCATTTAAGCCAACCAGAGACAAGATGTTGATGATCACCTAGTTATCTATTAAAAACACTATTTGTGCCAGCTTTGAAGTATCACAAAATATTTCAGACCATTTCTTCTATGTCCACAGAAGACTAATATCTTCATTGCTGTTTTGATTGGCTCCACCATCTGTCATAAATACAGATAAAAAATAATGGAAGAAGCAGCTCTAAAGACTAGGTATGCAATGTGTACACTCTGCTCTGGAAACAGTGACTCTCTGAAATTTGCTCATGCTATAATAAAGTACATTTGCATAAATGCAGAGTAATTGAACAAGATAACAGGGACAGTCGGCTGAAGTTATGCAAATCAGAGACAGGTTGGGACACATTTCAACCATTCTCAAAATATCAGCTTAAATGTATTCGAGATCAAAGTTTGTCTCTGATTTAAGTAAAGAGGATGCACAAACAGTGTCCCAACAAGGCTAGCATGTTAAAAGGGCACTGCTTCTATAGTTCAGTAAATCTTTAAAAGCTGCTAGCTATTGATTTTGTTTCAGATAACATTCAACATTAAATTACTAAAGGACCTAGCAAAATCGGATGAACCTATATTAAGTAAAGGCTCCTGGTTACAATTGCACTTTGGTGCAGCTGGTAAAATCTCATTGCAGCTTATTTTATAATTAAGAATGACCTTTTTTGAATTAAATATGAAAATATAAAGTAAAATCAGAATAACTGCTCTTTTGAATTATAAGGCTGATGAATATAAAGTATTTTAAGGTATCAATGGCCTTTCAGCTTTTCAATTTATAAACTTTTTTGTCAATAAATCAGTTACCTCATAGAAATTGACAAAAAGTCGGAGATTGGAGCTGCTGGCTGATAGCTGGGTTTTTCATCTCCACTGATGGAGACGCATCTGGAATGCTTCAACAGAAGCATTTATTCAAAATAAGCCATCAATAAAAAAAATAACTGACAATTTAAATGTTGGTATTACTGTCTGTAGACTTTAGAGTTAACACCTTGACTTCTGTTTCAGTTGCACCGTGTGAAAGCTCTGATAAAAACCCTGGCTTATACAAGAATCCAATTTTAAAGATTTTAAAATAATTATATTAACTAAAAACATTTTCAAATAAAACTAGTGATTTGAAAGTACTATTTCTGACAGGAGCTAAATTAGATAGACCATTGAGAGTTTTGTTGATTTAAGTGGAAACAGAATCAAGACTATAATGCATAATATATTGAAAAAAAGCTAGGACTTCTCTTTCCCTTCTGTCCTAATACATTATCAAGAGATAGCTAATAAAGCACAATGTCAACAAATTTAAAACTATTAAGTTTTTTGGGGGGTTGGGTGGCAGAGGTGTTTGGGTTTTTTTGACAGAACAGATAATTGACCTAAGAGAATTACTAGGGATACACAGCAGTCTACATAGTTTGAGAAAGGATTAGAGATTATCACAAGGAAACAGAACACCTACTGCTACAATAGATAATGCATATTAAAAAAAAAAAAAAAAAAGAAAACAAGCTATCTAAATCTTCATATTGTGGGCTCTGAATTGGTCATTAAGTGGCAGAAATGAGAAGATTGAAGGAGCATAATAATTAAACATCACACATACTCTGTGATTCACTCTCAAAGTTTCCGTACTAGACAATTCCAGAGAAAGAAAACTAGAACAGCAGATCAGTTACTAGCATTAACTACAATGGTAATTGTTGTGCCTAAGGGTATTGCCAGTGAATATTATGATAATTAACATTTTTTTGGCATCTTCCAGCTGATAGTTTAAGAAGTTAAGTCTGAAAAAAAAAATAATTTACCCTAGTCTTACATCAGTCTTACATCTATGGAAAATTACTATTTTTCATTTACAAAGGAGGAAGCAATCCTAATCTATTATGGAATTAGCTCAAAACCTCAGTACTTAACAGCAGTTGTATTTTGACCAAAATCTAAGCCTTATCCATTATTTCTTGCTTTCTCCACAGAGGTCTCCTTATTCTAAAATCCATGAGAAACTACAGAGTTAGCAAATCCACTGAAAAAGAATGCTGTAGCTATATACTACTACTTACCAAAAGCAAACAAAAGCCCCACAAAGAAACAAAAAACCCCATAAATTCTCCCCAAATACCAGGGTTGTTTTTTTCCCCCCAATATTTTCCTATTTTTAGTTCCAAACTGAAAAACAGGTGTGACTGAATAAAAAAACCAAATTCTTAGAAGATAAACCCTAAAAAAGAATCTTTTCTAATTCCTTCCTAATCGGGCATGCAAACATAAGCATAGTTAACTCCTGCAAGTCCTTACAAGTTAGAAAATCTAGCTGAACTTGCTAGCAACATGATACATTTACTAGCAATAGATGTATTTCTCTTAAGTCTTAAACTGATAGTATTTAGATCTGTCAGGATTTGTATTGGGACTGAACGACATTGAAATATTTTCACTTTATATATTTAAACTGAATCCTTACTTTGTTCAAGTCAAATCAAGCTCCCAGAGATTTTAATACAAGTACGATTAGCTATTCCATATAGTTGATATAGAAAAAAAAACAGGGTCTTTATTTAACAAGATTTTCAACATATTTATCTGCCCCACCGACAGTAACACCTCAGGTTTAGTACACTTTTTCTAAATCATTGCTATTTAAATTTTGTCCATTTGCTGGGCTATTTCAATTCAACTAATGGCCTTCAGCTGGTGTAAAAGTAATAGCTCAAGGTTAGCACATGATTTCCTTTTCATTTAATTGCCTTTTCAGTGTGTCCTAATGAGGTAGGTAAAGGAGGAAATCATGAACGATCACTAGAATTTCCTGTAAGACTGTAAAGGAAGGAGGTTCTGAGAATAACATATAATTTACACAAGAGGAGAGTAGGAGTGAGAGATATCTGAAGTTTGAAAGATGACCACTCAGTACTGTGGCTGTTGAAAGAGATGAGACATGGGGCACAAATAATTAATTTTTCATGAAAAAAAAAAACCAAACCAGTACACTTCTATTGTAATTAAATATCTCAACTCATATGAACCTTCATGGAAAATTCATCTTTACAGATTTCTGTGAAGTAATCACTTATTTTCATAACCTGAACCACAGAAGTCACTCACAAATACATAAATAAATTTAGATTGCTCATTTTGTTTCACTTACACTAGCATCTATATGCATACTGGGGAATCAGAATTAAGATATTTCTGGCACTAAATAAGCCTTTACACTTTAAAATACAAATTATATTGGACATTTTGTGTCCAACATTGTATCTGCTTGAAATTGCATAGATGTTATTTCACTGTCACATTGGCCTGTGTACCAATACATTATGCTTTCTTTTTGTTGAGAATAAAAATGGGAAGGGAAAATTTCCCGGACCCCATCTTGTCCTCTGGCTAAGGAACAATATGCATGCCTGCACTACAAATTGGATAATTTTCAAAAAACATGAAAATTTTCGAGCAATTAAAAAAAATTGCAGTGGTGGTGGTCCATATTAAACTTAAAAGAGCCACATCTAAAACTATAGACACAGGTTCTTAGAGCCAGGAAAACATGGCCAGCCTCAAGGTGAGTGTGGATCCAAAGGCCAGTCAACAACCAGCTGCAGATTCCTCCAGTAAAGGGTGAGAGGAACAGAGACTAACTTACCTAACGCAGTCCTTTATCTTTCAAACCAAGAATTGCACCTACATCAGAAAGCACTATTTACCAACTTCTACAATTCCAAAAGGCAAAATAAAACTCAAAAGAACAGATACATTTTCACTGTATAGAACTTTCTCCTGATCCTGGCACTGTGCATCTACCACCAGGTAAGCTGGTCAAAGTTCTAACACTTTCTAAGTGTTATTTCTAACTAATCAGCATTTCTAAGCTGTCCAAGCTCTCTTAGAAAGTGGCTTTCATTTCTTGCCATGCTTTAAAAGCATAAGAACCAGGCAGGGCTTCCTCACTTATTGTGGAAATTCAAGACATGACTGGAAACAATTAGTCAGAAATTGTTATGTAAAATCAGATGAAGTTTTGAAAGAGAAAGAATTCTTAAAATCAGAACCAGAAAAAAATCCTTTCCAGAAAAAAACATCAGTTTAGTGACCACAGTCCTCTTGACTTAAGTCATCTTGACTAAGATCAGAGACTTGAACATTAATGTCCCACAGCTCTATGTATGGGATGAAGATCACTTTCTCCCTCTTTTACACATGCACGGAAGTACATGTATACAGAGTCGGAAAGTTTTAGATCAATTCTTGCGGTGGATAAAAATTAATGCTCATGGAGAACAGAAAAAAAAAAAACAAAAAAACCCAAAACAAAACAACAAACCCCACATTTCATAGAGAAAGGAAGGCAATTCATAAGTTGTCTGGCTCCAGTAAGTCAATGCCGCCTTCAGTTGCTCAGAACATGGTACACTTTGCATACAGTCTTCATGATCAAACTTTATTCACTTTTGAAAGGGAGCAAGCAAAAGAAGCTGTAGGAAACCTCAGGCCTGTGAAAATGTTATAGGATGTGATGTTGCATTTCTAATACATTTTTGTAAGAAATATGGTATTATGATGCTATAAATACATTCGCTAAGAGTCAGAGTGCTCACTTGCACTATTGTGGAAAGAAACATTTGAGACAAGCAGGATGAATTGAAGCTTCTTATTTTTCTATCTTACCTTGACAGAGCTGCTGCTTTTATATGCTCTGTTTCTAGTGTTAGTGGTCCTGTCCCCAAAGCATCTCAAAGGATGAAGACATTTGCTAGAAACAATTCATAATAAAACTGCTTATCCTTCTTTCTCAATCAGGAGCAACATCATTATCAGTTTCATCTTTTAATGGGGACATTGTATTGGTAGCCTCATTAGCAAAACTGTTTAGTAAAGCAATAAAATAATGTCAGGCTCTACTCTTTATAGCTTCTGATTAGAAAAAGCATTGCATCTCATGAGCAATTTAGAGCTCATCAGTCTCAAAACACACAGGAAATAAATTATAAGAGAAGGATGAGCTTAGAATGATGCCTATAAGCTTGATCTTCAACACAGAAAACAAAATGATAATTGTAATAGTAACTGAGGGCACTGAACATTAATAGATGATCTCAGTATGCTTGATATAGAATACTCCATAAAAATACAATACTTCTGTACTTTGTATTAATACCACCATGCCCTGATGTTCTTATTTGCTTACATTGTCTAACAGCACACACAATCTTTTAAAGTATCAAGCCATATAACCTTCTGTGAGATAGGAAAGTGCTATTATCCCTGTTTCACAAGCAAGAAATTGTGGTGCAGAAGCCATCTTGTCTGAAATCTTGGAAAAAGCTATTGACCTTTAGAAGTAAATGTGATCCTGGTTCTGCTTCTCCTAACCTTTGTGCTCATTGTAGTACAAAACCAAATGGCATAAAGATAATAAAAATCTAAATTCTAAGCATTCACATAACTCCTAGAAATGGTATCCTCTGGTCTCGAAAACAGTATGAAACATGAAGGCGCTGGGGGGCAAGATATTCTTTGGATCTTTAAAGGCTTATCTCAGTCTAAATAAGGCAAATTTGTTTACTAAGTGTCTTACCAACCTTATCCTTCATTCTTGCCTTAAGGCAAAAGACCAAAATATAAAAAACATTAGGCAGATACTTGTTGAGTTTCTCAGCTTTGTACAATAATGATTTATTTTTTATTAACACATTTTTTATTCACAATTTATGACAATATCACATGCAGTTTAGAATGGCATTTCTGTTTGTTAAAAAACAAAACAAAGAAGTAAAACATTGAATTACCAAAGATTCTTCCAAGATACTGAAAGAAGATTGATTGAAGCTTGCTAAGCTAGAGGCCTAGCACACATAAGTAAGCACATATAGAACACGTAAGGTCTACTGTTTAGGAGGAGCCATGTAAAAAAGTTTGCTCAAATAAAACTACTGTGTTCATCAAAGAAGAGGATCCACCACCAAAAATTAAATGAATCAAAAGGCTTCTCTCATGATTAGAGTGAAAATAAAACAAAAAAAATTCTCAAGACATTATGATCCAAGACCTTTGAGTGATTTGTAAAATGAAATTCTAAAATGTGTTTCTTAAATTTACACTAGATACCCGAAGATTCAAAAGAGGCTGAATAAAAAAAAGAAACCAAACAAAAAAGGATTAAATCCTTTAGCAAGGAAAAGCTGAACTGCAAAGGAAAGGTATCTTTGTGAAAATTTGTCAAAAACTTTATGCATACGGAGAACTATGGATTCTAATTCTATAGAGATTCCCTGCCCACTGAAACTTACTTAAAATAGTTTTTGATCTGTACAGGAAAGCAAAATAGGATTACAAGCAAGAAAAATAGACATTCAAAGTCTGATATAATTAAGAGCTTTAAGAAACTAATGATCTTTTAGAGGTCAAAACTGAAAAAAGCTTCTTGTTTATTCTTAGTATAATGATTTCTCAGTTACATTTCTGGTTTGGAAATTTCAGTCTTTAGAGATTTATCAGTTTTACTTTATTTTAATCATAGAGATCTACCCAAAACGTCTGTGAGAGAGTGCATTTTTCAGATCACAGCCGAAGACATTAATTAAGCCTTCTGCTTACACCTCCAGGCAGGCTGACAAACTAGGAGGGCCCTTGGCTTCATTTTAAGGAAGTGAAGCAAAAGAAGGGGAAAAGCTTGATTAGTAGAAGTGAGAAATTGGTTATACTTACAACAACATGATCCAATCAGAACAGACTTTTACAATGAAACACGGTGCCAAGGACCTAGTATTAATACTATTTGTGGTTTTGACGTTATACTTCAGCATATTCCGGCTTAGTTTTGCAGAAAAGGAATCCAGTTTGCACACTGCAAGACCACGCTCTAACATGTACCAAAGGACAGTATCTGGAGAGGATCAGGAGAGGCACTTCAAATGCACACTCTTGATGAAAACTAGAATGCTAAATGTGATGATATGGATCAGAGGAGATTCTGTTTTAAAGACCTAGAATCACATTTGAAAAGGACTGCAAGATGAAGATGAAATTCTGAGATACTATGCCCAGCTACTGGGAAGTGAGTCATTAACCTGCAATTTATCTTCAAGAACAAATGTTAATTTGGTCTGTTAAAAAGAAATAAATAAAAAAGTCATTAAAATGTTTGTTTTAATTTTAAGATTATTATTAAATTACTATAGTAAAACTATTAAAAATCACATATCTGCAGAACATCAAAATAAGGGTAGAAGTGTCTATTTGACCTTCACACAATTAAGGGAAACATTCATATGCTTAATATTTTTAGTGATTTGATCTAAAAGTAGTTTGCTTTAAGGGATAAGTGAAGCAACAGCAAAGATTTTGTACTTGAAGTGGAATTTGACCCAAGTGTACAATTAAGTGTGTCTCATCATTTCACACAGAAATCCACATAGAAGAAACTGGTAATCTCAGACAGTCTGAAGCAAGTGTCTCCATGTACCTCATAAAGGACAATATCATTACTGTGTTAGGAGAACCGAACGTCTATGGACTCTTTTGCCTGGTCAAGAGGGTCTTTTCAGGCTAAAGTTGAAGCATGTGTTAGATTCTAGCTTGGACTCATCCACAGTTAAGGCTTGGTCTATGTTTATTTACCCTTCTTGCTATGTTCCAAGTTTGAACTTGTTTTATTCAATGGAAGGGAATTTTGCAGCAAGGCTATATTATGCTGGATGCATCTGCAACTCCTTTTCAATTATGCAACACACCTTGTGATCCTGGCCCAATTCTCATGCATACCAGATATCTGTAGCCTGTATGTCCTTTGGCGGTTCCTGTGTAGAAACTGAGATACACGGGAGATAAAGAGGTGGTTGGTGCTCACCTGGTTCTCATTACGCTAAGAGATAGGGACATCTGCAAAATACACAGTCTGTGAACTGAAAACTGGTTGGAGAGATTAAGTAATACGGATGTACATAGATACCATCTTCTGACCGCTAAACTCAAGGTCAGAAACAGATTTATGCCTGCTACTGTTACAGAAATACATCCATGCAACAAAGTGTTCTTTGTAGAATGCCTCATTAGATACTGATTTATACTACTTGAATTCACACATAAAGCATCCGTGCCATGCTCACCAGGTGCCTCTTCCAATATTTTGATTGGCAATTACACCAAATTGCTGAAATCCACAGGTAAAAACCCAGACCAATAAAGAACTGCACACCATAGAAAGGTACAGAACAAATGGCCAGAAATACACAAATCCTAACACCAACTATATTTGTAGCTCAGAACAGTTTCCTTAATGCTCCTCTGACTCTGTGAAGAGAAATTGATGCCTTAAAATGCTAAGACCAAAGCATGAAGTTAAGAAAAAACGTAGTCTTCAATGTGTTTTGTGTGTGAAAACTTTTGAAGCATTTCAAGCTATTCTTTTTCAACTAATGGAAGAAAAACTTTGAGGAAATAAAAAGGAACAGTACATGCCACAGCTAAGTATAAACACTATTTTTTTTAACCCACCCCCCCCCCGACATACCTGTCTTTTCCATATATCTGCCTGAATTTTTCCCTAGTATTCAATCACCACCATTTAACATAAGATAAAGAAGCACCACTTCATTCTTGCATCAGCTGCTTTCAGGTACTCCCAGCACCTTATCTGTGCAGTATAGGAGTTCTACCAATTAATACACTAACATATAATTTTCCTCACTTTTGTAAGAACAAAATTATATTGCCCTTATTCATGCCGAACAATGAATGAAGCTATTCCAAAAATTAGTATACTATTCAATATGAACCACGGTGTTTCAAAAAACTACTGCATGCTAGTAGAGTATATCTTACAAGAGAAGCAGCACCTGCATCTTAAAAGAACATGCTGTAGTACCCCAGATCTAAATAGTCATAATGATATTTTTACTAAAATATTTTAAAAAATAAATTTTCTTCTTGTAGAATGTACAGTAGTTGCTCCTGCAAAAAGCTGATCCACTTTCTGCATTTTCTGTGCCAGCATTTTGGCTCAGCTTGTCAGAGAGTTAATTGACATTCCAAAATGCCTACACTTTATTAAAATAACAACACAAATATGAAGCACTTTCCTTCTGAAGCACTCAGAAGGAGAGACCACAGGTTTATAGGAAGATTCTGATCTGGTGGATACCAATGGAGAAACTCAGAGACAAAACTAAACTTTGCCCAAACCTTGTATTTATATATTGATCTCGCAAGAGAAAAAAAAATTCTCTTTTTAGCCATTCTATACTCTTAGTGTAAATGTCAATTTTCCTTTCTACTGAAAATGATTGTGGCATCTTTCATGTAAATCACTATCAGAGTGCCAAGTTTAGTATCAACACAGATTTCACTTTTACTAGTGAGAATTATGTACAATAAATTTGTATTTTTAAAAATTACTTAGGCTCAAGACCAAAAGAAAATTCACCATGACCAGCCTACACGCATGCTACTGCAATTTACTGCAATTTACACTTGCAAAGACTTCAGCAAGAGTATATATTGTAGCGGCTGTTGCAGAATTGTGCATGACAGATTGCCACCCTAAATTAAGAAACTTTGGGAACTACAGTTAGTTACTTTGCAGAACAAATTATTTGAATTCAGCTAAAGATACAAATGAGCCTCTGGCTGAAGCCCAAGACCCAACTTTACTGTAAATCCCCAGATGTTTGTTGTACAATCATAATGCTGAAACCATAATTACCAATTCCAGTACAGGATGCTAACTTGTTCAGCTGCTCCCATTATAAGATTTCTGCTTTCCTTGTGAGTTTTCTTTATCCCAGTCCCACCCATGAATTCCAGCCTTTATAGTTTGAAGTTCTTGCCAGTGTTTATTTCCAACTGAATTTCTAAAATAAAAATATCTTACCCTTAGTTTGTTTCCATGAGACACAAATAATACATCACACAGCAATGCACTAATTTACCGTTTTATGGTTATCTTTTTTAATTTGAGATCTTTATATAGCTTGGAGATTTATCCTTGAAAAACTTACAGACTTAGTTACCACCTTAAAAATTTTCCTTAAGTTTAATTCTAAGCTTTTTTTTCTTTTTTTAAAAAAAAGCTCATAGCAAATCAGCAGAGTCTGATTAACACCAAGCTTTTAGAGTCTAACTTGATATAGAAATAGTTCGTGTGTCTACAGGTCAGAGTGCATATTGCTGCTATACCTGAGTTTTAAAAAGTAACATAGACAACAGTACGCTTACATTTCTAGAGCAGAAGTAGGCCCACAGAATGATGCTTATTCAAGATGTTAAGTAGATAGCGTTGAATAACTATAACAAAGAAGAGATACAAAAACAACAACAAAAAAAACCAGATAAATCAACTTGGTCACCACTTAAAGTTAGGAACTATTTTTTCAAGAAGACAAGAGATACTGGGTCTTTGATTCACTTGAACTAATTTATGTCATGTATTAATTTGGCAAGAGGAGGTAACCTACAAAGATAATATCTCGAATTTAGTTGGACAGATCCTTACATAGAAGAAGTTCTGGAAACTTTCAAGCAGACCATAGAGGCTTTTTGAAACAGCTTTTGGTAATATCTTACAATGTAACCAATGGGTACTATTGAACTTTTTGGTCACCTGCAAATCAGTGAAGTATGTTGATGTCAAATACCAGAAGTCTGACAAAAATAAACTTTTAGTGTCTTCTATCAGTTTCTCAATTCCTTAACTTCATATAAAGGGAGAAGATTCTTAATGGCAAAATAACATTTCACATTGCATAGAAATGTTCCATGGAAAAATTGGAATGTGGAAAATTTTAATACTTTTCTACAAAATCCACAAGAAATTACACTTGAGAAAGGGCAGCATAATTAGATCCAAAGTTAGAAACAGGAAAAAAAAGCATAGAATACATGAATTTCGTGGAACTCTGATCTATTTTTTATTTTATCTGTAGAATGCATGGTATTTCAGGTTACTTGTTACAGGCGAGAAGTTACAATTTTCAGGTAATTTTCTATTTGAAATTTTAATTTCTTTTAATAAAATGAGTTCAAAGGAAATCATTGATCATACACTTGGTAGTGAAAAAGAATTTAAATTGTTTTGCTTTGTGCAATTATTTCATGGGGATGTTCTTCAAGTCAGCAAGGCTTTCAACTAATGTTAGTGTTACTTATCACTCTTGGATGCAGGCCAGTGTCAAAACATGGTCCTTGTTAAGGAATAATCAATGCTTCCATTTTCTTTCTTCAAATAATAAATTTGAAACTGCTTTGGAGTAACAGTGTTAGTAAAGACTCAAGAGCATAATCCATAAACTGAAGTGTGGTACTTACTTATTTTGCATTTAAAAGTGAGGGTGATAACTCCACCTGCCTTTTTTAAGGACGGATTGAATTAACCACATATTGAAGATCTACAAGCAAAAAATAACTGGTATGTTTTTTGCACTGCCTAAAAAAGGAAAAAGATAGGTTTTATTCTAAAATACATAACTTGCTGTGCCTACAAATATTTTAGTAATTCATACTACTTTATTAAAATGCTTGTAGCACTTCTTGTATCTATTTACCTCCTCTACCTTATTTAACTTGATACTTCCTCATTAGAGATAATGTTGCAGCCACATTGCTTCCTAAAACTGATGGAAGTTTAGCAGGTTTTTTGAGAAATTGATCTGGCAGCACAAAAAAAAAAAAAAAAAAAAAAAAAAAAGACGTTTTAAAGTCATTGAGGGAGGGATTTCAGAATTATATAAAGGAGATTGAAGTTTAAGTCACAGTACTAGATGGATGGGAAACTTCGTCAGGGAATAGTAAAAATAAAAAAAAATAATACTCTGTAACAGCATTTTCAAAGCAGAAAATTTCATTGCTGGTGACAAGTTGTTTCTGAAACTAGAGGTTTATAGCATGATATATTTCTTATGACAACAAAGGCTGTATAGTATAAACTCAAAAAGTATGCTTGCTATCTGGAATAAAAGGCTCCAATTCTTAAGACTGACCAGTGATTTTAAAGTGTTGTGCATAAATACGCAAGTTATATATGTGTGTTCATATAAAAAAAAAAAAAGAATGTTATGATGATGAAGCAGTAAAATCCAACTTAGTTCTTACTGAATAGCAAGAAAATACAAAGCTCATTTCAAACAGGAGATGGACATTATTATAAATGCAATCCTTATGATATTTGGTTGTGGTAGTCAGATATCAGAATCTGCAAAGGAACAAGCAATTTATCCCTTAAAGAGAAGAATGGTGTCCTCACCAGGGACTGTCAAAACAGATGTGATGATTATAGTATATCTTATCCTGTGAATTTCACTCCAGGTAGTCAAGGTAAGAGTCATTCTTATTTTTTTCATCTTAAACTTCGGAATATTCATCAATATTTCTATATTATCATGTAAGACACCAAATTGTGTGCAGTGTCCCCAAAAATATGGTATTTCTCAACTATTAGAATGCAATTTTCTTTCCTTGCTTAGATTTTTTTTTTCCTGATAGAATACAGAAGTGCTCAGAACGATAGTAGGAAAAAGAAAAAAAAACAACACAACCCTCAGTCTAATACAATACAGCTCTGATAAATTACATAAGCAGGTAGAAGAATTATTTTTTCTAAACTGTCTCATCAAACTCTGGAATTAAGCTTCTATAACTTTATCACAGATGTCCTTAAAACAAAAAAATGCTTCAGAACTTCTATTTGACCACTCACATCTCCTTTGGAGTAACAAGCAGATTTGGGGTTTGAATTTTATCGGTATTTATTTTTGCAGATTATGAATGGTTTATCTGCTTTACATAATTTAATTGCAAATGTTTTTTAAAGTGAGAAACATAATACAAGACACAAAGTATACTGAAAGCAAAGCTGACCAAGTAAAAGTGGACCATAATAATTCTGTTTCAGTTCAAGGTAAGAAATAAATTTTTCTATATCTAATGAGTAAAACTAATACTGTAAGTTGGCTTGCACTTCTGGAAATTTAATTTAGGACACCAGTTTCTGGTTCAGAATGAATACCCTGAGAATTTTTATATTCAAAGTGTCACCTTTGAAGTTCTGATTTGATTATTATCCCTGATACTTTTGAGATTCATCTGATATGAAACAGGAAAAGAAAAAAAAAAAGTGTTATTATTAATGAGTTGGAAATAATTAAAACTCTGAACAGTTAAAACAGCAATGCTTTCGTTATTTTTCTTGTTCTCTTTTGCTTCTAGAAATTATTTGCTTGTACACTCCTCCTCCTAGTTTTGTATCATATGCAAACTTGCTGAGGGTGCACTGTGCAGGTCCAGGTCATTAATGAAGAAATTAAACAACGCTGGCTTCAGTATTGACTCCATGAGTACACCACTAGTGACTGGCCTCCAGCTAAGCCTTGTGTCACTAGTCACAACCCTTTGAGCCCAGCAGTTTGGCTAGTTTTCAGCTCACCTCACTGTCCTTTTAGCATGTACAGATTCAGTTTGTCTAAGAGTACATGATGGGAGACGGGGTCAAAAGATTTGCTAAAGGCAAGATTAACAATATTAGCTGTCCACATCCACCAAGCTAGACATGTTGTTGTAGAAGACTGCAGGTTGTTCAGGCATGATCTCTCCTTCAGGAATCCATGCTGCCAACTCCCAGCAGCAATAGATGTATAATTTTATTACATGAATATTCTTTGTTGTTAATACACTAAGTCTTTGGATATGAAGTAGATCTCCTCCTAACTTAACAAACACACTGTTTACAATGGTTTTTGGCAAAATTTGTCTTTGCCTATCAAAGGCCTACAAGTGAAGGCATTGCACAACCCAACTTGTAAGAAATACATTTCAAAGGATCTCAGCAGCCCTCAAGCCAGGGCTAACAGACTAGCCATATTTTGGGGAAATAAAATTATGTTATGTACTTTGTGCTTAATAGCTTACATGGATATTTTCCCCTCACAACAACTCCCATTTGTTCCCCCTCATTTTTATCTGTGCATCCGTAGTTCTAAGGTTTTTACAGAAGAGCAAAAAGTAAGGTCTATCTTAAGTTCATAAATAGGATTAAAAGGATAAATGTTCTCCGTGAAAAAACATGAGTAAATTCCTGCATGAAGAGATAAAAGACGACATAGATTTTTCTCCTTTTAAACTCTCTTGCAAGTCATCTGCTTCTACATTTCTGCTTTGGATCAGATTTTCTACGGAAATATTATTTTCTTCATTTTAAATGTACAGCATTTCTTTAAGTAATTGCTTAGCCTCTGTAAATTGCAACTACATTATTTTGAAGTTTTTCAGGGAGAAAAATGTCATTCCTCAGCTTAAGATGCCCATGCAGTTAAAACAGCTAAAAAAACCCTCACTTTGAATGAGTACTGGGATCAGACACAAGACATGATGAACATCAAACAAAAATATCACACGGCTTCACTGAAATTTGCCCCAGTGGAACACAGATGTATTACACGAAGGAAGTACTTGGAAACCTGAAAATGCAATTAATACTGAAAACAACAAAAAAACCCAGAAAAACAGTTGTTACTTCATTAAGTTTCCCACACCCTTCTGAAGAACCATTCCCAAATCAAATTCAGTTCCTCAGGCTGGTATAAAATTGGGTGGATATAGGCCACTCATGACTTTATTCATGAGCTGTAGTCAAACAAAGTAAAAATCTTGGGTAATATTAACTCAGAATTTTCAGTATAACAAGCAGAGATTCTCCTTGACTGAACAACAAGTCACAGTAATAATAAGCGGAGTACAGGTTGACATGAAAAAATGATGTGTTCAAAAGATAGAGTTGTGCAATTGGATGACTCCCAGACAGGTTTCAGTGAAGTATAGCAAATCAAGGACAAAATCATGAATCATGAAAGTTCTTATCAGCTGTCAGTGAAGAGCGAGTACAGCCAACTCAATTTCAAACTGGCAGAACCTACAGAGACCACCAGCAAATATGAGAGTGACTTATCCCTTGGCAAAGCTTGTGATTAAGAAAACCTTATATCGTGTTCATAGCCAATAAACTGACACTGGGCTTTCAGTACATTAGAACTACATCATGTTGAGAGCCATAATGACTTAAGGAGTCCTTTATGTCATAATGATGACTTTATTCTTAGTGACAGGCGAGTGATCCCAAGGGCAAGGCTGAAGAGTAGGTATCAGAAAAATGAACTAGGGAGCATTTCAGATTTTATCTGAGAGGATTGTGACATGTAGCTGCAGAAACAAGCATTGCACTTCACAATGAGCAATAAAGGTGGCAGATTCTTAGGTGCCTTTGTGATTTTTTGATAGTACAAAAAAGAGGAGCAACGACATCTCCTAATTGGAGTTTCTCTGATACCTATATACCTCAGTAGCGGTAGGACTGCAGGACACTCAAACTAGTTTACTGCATGGAAATGGGGTATCTTATGGAGCAGAAAAGAGAGTGGATATAGCAAACAACTTGGCCTTGAATTTTTAGAAGAATATGTTTCAGGGGAGGGTGGGGGAACATTTTCCTCTTCCCCAACCCCAGAAATCAACAAATATGACATACTTGCAGGACATTGCAAGAGACTATGAACATCTTTCAAGAAGGGAAGACTTTGGAAACTACAGCTCAGTCAGTCTCACTTCAGTTCCTAGGAAGATTATGGAGGAGATCCCCCTGAAAATCACTTCAAAGCAGATGAAGGAAAAGGCAATTGGGGAATAAATGAGAATGGGTTTAGTAAGGGCTAGTAGCATCTGATTTGGTGGTCTTGTATAACGAGAAGACTGGCTCAATGGACAAGAGCAGTGGATGTCCTTCCTCAACTTCAGAAAGCCTTTTGATGTGATCTCCTATGCGCTTCTTTATAACCCTACCGGAGACAGAAGCTCAACAAGGCATTCTCTCAGAAAAAGCATTTGGGGTTCTTACAAAGGCATCTAAGGCCCAAACACAAACCTAAATATGTGCAATGTGCCAGCTGGAATTGACAAAATTTAACTCTATGTTAATGATTATACACACTTAGAGAGACAGTGAAGAAAGAGCTATAGGGTAGAATTGCGTTTGTCAAGAATGATTCACGTTTGGAAATAAAACAGAATAAAATAATGCTCTCAAATATTTATGAGGATATTCAGTCTCCAGAGTGAAAATCTGGTGAGAATGAATACTTAAAGTTCTGCTTTGAAACCTACCTACAATTTCCTAGTTCTCATACAATCACATATTTAAAAATACAAGATATACAGAAAGCTTTCAGAGTTTGTGTTCAATTAGAAGTTTGTGTATTCAGTGTTTCTTGTTTTCTAGACCTTTTGCTAATGACTTAACTAAATCATTAAATTCTATGTTCTCTAAGGATCTCTCTTGAAAACACATGCTCTAAGTTCAGAGAATAAACTTTTAACCTTGTTAATTGTACAGAAAAAACAAAGCAATCCCCCCTAGTTTAAGGGACGATGAGTTACTTATTTTATCTGCAATGGAAACAATTTAAGAAAGAGAAAACCTGATTTTCTTCCACATTTAAGTACTGTATGTGTGAACGAAAAAGATCAATAAAGCCAAGAAAACATTCTTAAAAAAACAATGCTTTTATTAAAATCATTTAGGTTGAAAAAGACCTTTAAGATCATCAAGTCCAACCGTTAACCTATCACTGCCAAGTCCACCACTAAACCATGTCCTCAAGCACCACATCTACCCATCTTTTAAATACCTCCAGGGATGGGGACTCAACCGCTTCCCTGGGCAGCCTCTTCCAATGCCTGACTACCCTTTCAGTGAAGAACTAATTTCTAAATATCCAACCTAAACCTCCCCTGGCACAACTTAAGGCCATTTCCTCTTGTCCTATCACTTGTTACTTGGGAGAAGAGAATGACACCCACCTCACTACTGCCTCCTTTCAGGTAGCTGTAGAGAGCAATAAGGTCTCCCCTCAGCCTCCTCTTCTCCAGGCTAAACAACCCCAGTTCCCTCAGCCACTTCTCATAAGACTTGTGCTCTAGATCCTTCACCAGCTTCGTTGCCCTTCTTTGGACACGCTCCAGCGCCTCAATGCCTTACTTGCAGTGAGGGGCCCAAAACTGGAACACAGTATTCCAGGTGCGGCCTCACCAGTGCCAGACACAGGGGGACAATCACTTCCCTAGTCCTGCTGGTCACACTATTCTTGATACAAGCCAGGATGCCATTGGCCTTCTTGGCCACCTGAGCACACTGCTGGCTCATATTCAGCCAGCTGTTGACAAATGCCTCCAGGTCCTTTTCTACCAGGCAGCTCTCCAGCCACTCCTCCCCCAGCCTGTAGCGTTGCATGGGGTTGCTGTGACCCAAGTGCAGGACCTGGCACTTAGCCTTGTTCAGTTTCATACAATTGGCCTCAGCCCATCCATCCAGCCTGTCCAGATCCCTCTGTAGGGCCTTCCTACCCTCCAGCAGATTGACACTTCCACCCAACTTGGTGTCATCTGCAAACTTACTGAGGGTGCACTCGATCCCCTCATCCAGATCATCAATGAAGATGTTGAACAGGACTGGCCCCAACACCGAGTCCTGGGGAACACCACTTGTGACTGGCCACCAACTGCATTTAACTCCATTCACCACAACTCTTTGGGCCTGGCCATCCAGCCAGGTTTTTTTAGTCAGCAAAGCGTACGCCTGTCCAAGCCATGAGCAGCCAGTTTCTTCAGGAGAATGTTGCAGGAAATGGTGTCAAAAGCTTCACTAAAGTGTAGGTAGACAACATCCACAGCCTTTTCCTCATCCACTAAGTGGGTCACCTTGTCCTAGAAGGAGATCAGGTTAGTCAAGCAGGACCCGCCTTTCATAAACCCATGCTGACTGGGCCCAGTCCCCTGGTTGTCCTGTACATGCTGCCTGATGGCACTCAAGATGATCTAATCCATAACCTTCCCTGGCACTGAGGTCAGGCTGACAGGCCTGTAGTTCCCCGGATCCTCCTTCTGGCCTTGTTGTAGATGGGCATCACATTTGCTAACCTCCAGTCGACCGGGTCCTCCCCGGTTAGCCAGGACTGATGATAGATGATGGAAAGTGGCTTGGTGAGCACTTCTGTCAGCTCCCTTAGTACCCTTGGGTGGATCCTATCCGACCCCATAGACTTGTGTGTGTCTACGTGGTGTAGCAGGTCGCTAACCATTTCCCCTTGGACTATGGGGGCTTCATTCTGCTCCCCATCCCTGTCTTCCAGCTCAGGGGGCTGGGTACCCTGAGAACAAGTGGTCTGACTATTAAAGACCGAGGCAAAGAAGGTGTTAAGTACCTCAGCCTTTTCCTCATCCTTTGTCACTATGTTTCCCCCCACATCCAAAAAAGGATGGAGATTCTCCTTAGCTCTCCTTTTGTTGCTAATGTATTTGCAGAAACATTTTTGTTATATAACAAACTAATAAAACTGTACCTTGATTGTTTCCATTCACAAATGCAGTAGTACGGATACAGTAGTAGGACGATGAAGAAAATTCAGAATAACTGAAATATTGTAACAATTCAGGTTATTGCATTATGTGTTATTTGATTTCATACATCTCATCAATGATACACTACAAATAATGCAGTTTGCATTCTTTCTTTGCATCATATCAATGCAAATGATATAAACATGGAAAATACAATGTTGTCTAAATTAAACTTACTGGTTTCAGACTAGTATTTTAATCAAAAGTATACAACTAGACCAGCCATAGTCAAAATGAAATTCTCAGTAAAATTCGGTTCATAGAGTATGTGTACCCTTGTTTCAGGGATATAAAGATATCAATTCAGGATCAAATGAACCCTTATCTGCTTAGGTTCTGATGTATCAGTTCAAGTTCTGACTTGCAGTTATTTGGTAAAAATACAGAAGTATCTTTTTTTGTGTAAAGATGAGATTTTGGGTAGGAACCCATGGTTCTGCAGACACCACTAACTGAATAGAGTAGAAAGAGCAAAGCAAGAGGAGCAAGATTAGGGAAATGGCACCCTCTGAGCAGCCTTCTCATTTACACAACTTCTACAGACAAAACATGAATGAATACTCAGTTTACCCAAGACTTGGATTTTTCATTACTACTCTTCAGTAGAAAATTGTATACTGGCAGGAGAAAATATCATTATTCGTTTTGTTTTTAAGAATTCATGCAACTGACTTAACTCACAGTATTTTAGCATTTACTTTTAATATTCAGGGTTTTAATGAAGCAATCACAAGATAAAAGCCAATTTTCGACGTACATACAAAGTTCAATACGTATCTTCTGATAAAGGCAGTTTAAGGCTTGCATTTAACCCTGCATAAGAGATCTTCTTTGGGGATCCAGGTATGCTGCAGGCAAAAGTGGTGATTTCAGCATCTGTAAGCATATGTGAACTTTACACTAGCAAACCTAGCCACCCTTCATATTTAAACTGCAGCAGCAGAGAGCTCAGTTCATCCTAGCTACTCAACAGACTGCCCAGGACTCTTACCAGAAGTAATTCACTATCAGAATCAGAGGTGAACCCTGCACTATGAATGAATATGTTTTATCAGCTCCAGATCTAGCTAACTAAAAGATAGCTCCAGCATATATGTTAGAACTCTGCACATGCCTCTTAGCCATAATATAGCACACCTGCTGCTGTACCCTGCTGCTAATATCATTGGTCTTCCCACCTAACTCTGCTTTGTTCTGAGTAATGGGAAAGCAGTGACACCCTGACCTGCAGGGCTGAGAGCCCTACATGGAGGTCCCTCAGCGGCCATTCTATAAACCATGTTGCCAGTGCAGTGGAAATACACCTGTTTCACAAACTTATTTTTGAATATGTTACAAGTCATCCCAAGAGTTAATCAAATAATGTCACTTTAATGTCTGTGTTCTTTTAGAGGGGAAAGAGTAAATTTGCTTAAAGAGCAAACTCTCAGAAAATAAATAAGCAACATATGCAAGTAAAAGACTGCAAAGATGTCAGCTTCAAATGAGTTTTTGATTCCACGGTACATTTTAACTCCCATATGCATCAAACTTAAATCATTACTGCTTCCATGGAAAAGGCAGGGAAAAGCATTCCCCTCTGTATCACCCAAAGCAAACACTAATGGCTGGTGGGCAGATTAGCTCTTCAGAATCCACTGTCTGTATTGACTAGGTCTCTAATGACTATAATGAGAGCTCAGAAAACCTGTCTCACTCTTAGATTTCTACAGCACCGAGGTCAATTTTGTAACTGACAAACCAGTTAATGTCAGATGCAGATGCCACACGCCTGGGGAAACACCATGCAGAGACATCACAAATCCCTATTTAAAGCTTAATACAGCTCCAGAGGGTTTTTTCCATCATTCCCTCATGACATTCACATTTGCATACACCAGAAGTTACTGAAACTAGCACAACAACTACTGAGCAAGGTGGCAAAACACTGGAACGTACATCTAGTTCACAAGCACTGCAAGATGAGCACCAAGTCTACGTACATACCACTCTTTTGGCTAGGTAACAAGTGTTTTAATGTTAATAGATATAAGTAGACCTGCAACACCAAAAATATTTTAGTTGAAATACTTTGTCCAGCTAATGATTATCTCTTTTCTTCTGCTGATTTGAGGGCACTTACTGACAGGTCTATCTGTTTTTCATGAGCCTCACAGGACTGGTGTGGCCTTGTGTTAGGCTACTGGTGGACTTTGCATCCTATTCCTTTACAGGAGCTACATGTGTATGCATTTTTCCTGAGACTGGTTAGCAGCTCTGAGTGAGATTAGGACCCTACTTGAATCTCTCATTACTCTCACTTGAAACAAAAGTTTCTGTATTTACTTTAACAGAACCAATGTTCTGCAATATGAAGCCCTGTGGAAGCAAATATCCCAAATCATAACTCTAACATACAGTAACAGGACATGGAACAATAATAGATACCATCCACCTGCAGAAAGGAACTGGGAAAAACGCACAAACCATGACTAATGTTCTGCAACCTCTAAGAAAAAGTATGCTCCCTGAAAGGTTATACAGCCTAGAAATTTTACACCAATTTCATAAAGTCTACATATTGGAATATTCATACTAAGGAGTTTCATGCTTTAGGCATGACTTTAAATAGATTTGTTGTACTAGATATTAACAGAACCCTTAAAATATTTTTTATATTTAGATATAGATAAAAGATAAAGTATTATAGTTATTTGATTAATTCTATAGTTTCAAAATTGTAAAGAAAACATTAGAAGATTACAGAAACTACTTCAGAGGTGCTCAAACCTTTCCATTGCAAGGTGATCTAGGAAAAAATAAACCCACAGCCAAAGTTCCCTTTTGTAGATGTCTTTCTAATTTTAGAAGGCAAAAATCTGGCCTTATTGATTTACTCTTGGTAGCAGTGTTTGGTACTTAAATGGTCATTTAGGTACTTAAGCGCTGACTGTTCCATTGTTTTGTCTCCCCTCAAAATTCTGATCAATATCAAAGCTATGATATTTGCATTTATTTAGAAATAATTAATTACCAAATGCTTGATTATAGATTTATCTTGGCTACTTATTAATATTTTTAGCTACTATTATAAAAGAAACATTAGGAACAAGATTTTGTAACATTGTATGTATTGTGAGTTGAAAAGTAAACGAATATCTGTTCAATAAAGCGATCAAAATTCAACATTGTTGGGGAATATACTGTTGCTTAAATATTATAGACTTTTCCATTACATAGGACAGTATTGTTACTCTGTTAAACTTTGAAAGATCTTAGCTTTACAGAAAAAGAGGACAAAGAGACTACCTGTTCATCTCGCACATCTATTAACACTAGTGAACTAATTAAGAGAAATGGGAAACTGTCAGGATCTCATTTATGAATGTATTTGAGACTTTTTTTAATCTATATAGAAGACAGATTTCAACAGACAGAATTTTCCACAAAGGCATTTAGGGTAAACATACTTTTCATTCCTGTCAACTTTTGCAGTATGCATATTAAAATTCTTTGCTGATGATTGACTGGAAACCATTGTAATATTCCCCTCTGATCATAGGTCATCACTTGCATAGTAAAAAGAACTTAAGAGATTTCCAGTATTTCAAAACTATTTTTTTAATTCATTGATGATTTTAATATATAACAGCATAACTGGATAGAAACAAATGTGTTAAAATGAGCTACGCTGAATTTCTGAATGCCTAATATCTTGATTTTCTTTTTTCCTCTGTAACAACCTGCTGCTAAATGATAAAACAATTACATTTAAGCAACATTGAAAATGGTTGGCTTTAAAAAATTAAATCCCTGAGACATGACATTTAGCAAGATTGCCTGTACCTGATGAAGGGGGTGGGGGGGTGGGGGGGAGAAAGAAGAAAAAAGGAAGGAAGAAATCACACTAGCTAATAATACCCTTAAGCATATATAAAACCATTGTTTATTTCACTGCATTTTGAACATATCACCAATCTTGCTCTTCTGGCGTTCACACTAAATTAAGGGTTCCATTCCCAATACTGAGGTCCATCTGAAGTATAAAATATACATACGTTGAATCTCTTCTCTTTAGGATAAGACATTTCTTTTAAGAGGCAAACAAGAATCCAGAAAAAAAAAAAAAAATTTGACATGAAGGAAGCTTTCACTGTTAAGGTATTCTCAAAGCAAACCTCTACTGATTGCTAAATTAGGAGGTGTAAGAATTAACCTTTGTAGTTTCAGACTGAAGAGATTAATTTATATTAGCTGTAAATTAAGAAAAAAAAAAGATGAAAAACACCTACCTTTCGGGAATGGATTTCTTTCACGTATAGTGGAAGTAGAAATTCAGATATTCCTTCAAGTCGTATTCCTTTTTTAGTGACTCTCAAATTTCCCATTCCATCCTACAATCAATAATATATATATATATATTCACTTTAGGAAATAACCTTATCCAGAACAAGGTAAAAAGAACACAGTAGCTGACCTAATATCTAAAAATAATGACTGCTGTCCCACAGCTCTCCTCATGATCTTGGACAGGAGCTAGATGGGGGGATTTATAGGCAAAGCTTCACCTAGGATTGAGGTATTTAACTGCGCAGCCTGATGGTGAACTGCATACATTATTCCTTGCCTGGACTTAATGCAAGGGTACAAATATAGATCATAAATATTTCTTTAGTGTAGAGGTAAAGCTAGATCTTGAATTGCAACTGCTAAGTAAAACAATTATGTAATTATCTCTAAATATATATATAACATTTGGTAAAGTAATCTATTACTTTTCCGTAGAGAAATATTAGAAAATATTACGTCATTGTTATGTCTTGAATCAACTGGTTTTGCTTTTCCCAGCAATTAAAATACATAGGGAAATATCCCATAGGAAGAAAGAAGTGAAGAAGTTTGTGTTGTTGTTTTTTTTTTTGTTTTTTTGTTTTTTTGTTTTTTTTTTTAATAGTAGTTGCTCTTTATTACTAAGAGCATGTTGCTGGTGAAAAGAATTTCAAAATGCTGAGGATTATTTTTGTTAGTTTTAATTTATCTGAATAGAAATAGGAAAAGGGCCTTTGTAAAAGTCTGGATGAGACAAGCAAACCAAATGATTCGATGTTCAATAAAAAATATAAGCATAGAAGAGTGGCATAATAAGGCTTCAGCTGTACTCTTACAGGAAAAACGATTAAATCTGCTTGATACTTAAGAGACAGGATCATTTTGCACACTGATAGAAATTCAAACTTTTTATCGCTGGATGCTTGTTACTATTTTCCTGACAGAAGATAATTCTTCACTGTACAGCCAGTGGAATTCAACTTTATCCACTTCAGTGCAAAATTAGAAAATTTAACCTAATTGCTAATTAAATGTTTTGAAGCCATTGCTGACTCTACTGTAGCAAAACAGTGAGAACTTGCATTTCTGCTCTGTTGGCTGAATTGCGAAACAAGTAACCTCCACTTGCTAGGCAGTCATAAACAGCCGGATAACAGTGTCCCCAACTGCTATAGCTGAAGCTGGAAGAGGACACTGAATTAAACAACATTATGCTTATGTAAAGATAGTGTAGCCACTATACCACTATAGCTATTCCCTTTGTAAAACAAACAATGATGCCAATATGGCAGATATTTGACTGGCACCACTGCCTCCACATCTGAAGCAAGACTGTGAAAATGTTAATTCTTTAAGACAACAAAAAGAATTACATTTTATACAATGTAATTCAGTTGGTATCAATTCCCAAACACGACAAGGATATAGTGATAGATAGCTTTCCACACTATGACAGATTTGCGAAGAACATACTGTTGGGAATCATGCCTTCACATGTCAGTTACAGGACTAGAAGCCTAGATGCCTATGACTACAAAACCAGAAACTACCAGACTCAGAAAATAAATATAACCCCTTTCCAAAGCAGAGAAAATATGGAATAACAAAAGCTACTGCTAAGGCTATCTATAATATAGAATATACTTGTTAAAGTGATAGGGCACTTAAGAGAAATTTACAGACTCTGTAATAGTCCATATAATGTTTAGAAGAACTTGTAACTGACTACATAAAGCCAGGAACTGCATTTTTGTTAGCAGAAGTACTATTTGTATTCAAACTACGTGCCACAGTTTAACCAGCTGGCAACTAGGCCTCACACAGCCGCTCGCTCACTCCCCCACAGTGGGATGGGGGAGAGAATCAGAAGGGTAAAAGTGAGAAAACTCATGGGTTGGATAAAGACAGTATAATAGATAAAGCAAAGCAAGGAATTCATTTGCTGCTTCCTGTTGGCAGGCAGGTGTTCAGCCATCTCCAGGAAAGCAGGGCTCCATCACACAGAACGGTTACTTAAGAAGACAAAACACTGTAACTCCCAATGTCCCCCCCCTTCCTTCTTCTTCACCCAGATTTTATTGCTGAGTATGATGTCATACGGTATGCAATATCCCTTTGGTTGGTTGGGGTCAGTTGTCCCAGCTGTGTCCCCTCCCAGCTTCTTGTGCACCCCCAGCCTACTCGCTGGTGGGGTGGTGTGAGAAGCAGAAAAGGCCTTGACTCTGTGTGAGCACTGCTCAGCAATAACAAAAACATCTCTGTGTTATCAACACTGTTTTCATCACAAGTCCAAAACATAGCCGCATACTAGCTGGTATGAAGAAAATTTACCCTATCCCAGCCAAAACCAGTACACTATGACAGCTGAATTATCAAATAATGCTTGGATGTCATATTTTTAAATATTTTTTTTGAATCAGGATATGAGATGACTATACAAATCATTTCACATATAAAACCTCAGGCATTTGTAAGCTTTCTGACGAAGAGTACAACGTGAGAGAGTGGTGCTTATTTTTGAAAAGGAAGCAAGATAAAGAAATTAGACTTTGCTTTTGAAAATTCAGTCTGGATTAACACCCATTAATTCTACATTTCAGCAATCCTATTTTTCTATATATGCTATTACTATAGCATATAAAATCATAATAGGAAAGAATAACCTGAGAAAAGACAACCACCATGCTGTATTTTTGGCAGTGAATACTCAACAAGAATTAGGTACCAATTTATTGATTTGCATATAAACCCATTTTCTAACTTAAAAGGCAAATTCAATACATTGTTTTATCTGCTTCTGTGGAATGTTTGTAACTGCCAGGCACAAAATAATATTCACAATAAAACTTAAAAAAAAAAAAGTGAAAAAACAAAGTCAAACTTCCAGAAAACTGGAAATGCTGAAATTAAGGTTGCCTAGGAATATTCCATCTTGCATGTATGTGTATGATGAAGTCTATGATTATACGTAACGTTTATGCTCCTAAATCCCAGCTAATTCCACACAAGACTGGAACTACTCTTAATCAGCAGCTACTCACTATTTTGCTTTTGCCTCATTAATTTCTTTGCTCCACATTTATTGTACTCTGTTAAAACCCTGCTTTGAAGACAGTACGGTCAGTTTCCCTCTTGGCTTCTGTTCTCGTAAGTGTTTATTACTGAAGTTACACAGTTCTTCACAACTATTAATTAGTTTTCAAAATACTTCTGGTGGCTTTATATAGAGTGATACTGTTCTTATATTACTGAAAGGGAACTGAAGCACAGAAATTAATTTGTTCACTAATTTTTGGTACTTATTTTCTCTGCTTATTTTCAGCAGTGGGAAGTTAATTTGTATAGCAAGTTTAAACTGCCAGAGTCTTAGAAACAAACTAAGAATAGACTCTACTGCGTCCATAAGGGCTTCCCCTTTCCTGAGTGACATTTCTAAGCCCTCATTCTTTAATTCTTCAGCAGTGAGCTACGCACCTACCAGAGTCCAGCAGTTTGAATCCAGACAGACTCTGGACAGGCAGGAGCACTCTAGTTTCAGTAAAATTACATTATTCAAAATGAGAAGATAGACACTACATTCTGGGGCATAAGCCACAAATGGTCTTATAAGATATAAAACTGAAATAGTGTGATTGTGACCTTAATTGCTTGATAAATACAATAATCTTCCAGAAAGTAACTTCCTGAAGTATGCAATGATTGATAAGACTGAATAGTAAAATAAATAGTAAGACACGTACTATGATGTGCTTAATGAGACTCTCTCCATTCAAAGAATCACTGCCCAGTACATTTTCTTCATCAATACTTCCCCATCCAGTTGAAAGAGGGGTTGCAATAAGAAGAGTTTCTTGTTTCATCGAGTTAGAACTATGCTGTTATAGAGAAAAATTCAAGAGTTTTCAGAAGTAACATAACTTGGTCAAAAAGTTATTAGCATTGAAAAGATTAATCAGAGGAAGGTCCAGTCTTCTTGGCTCATTTAAGAAGATGAGTTCAACTTTGGGCCTCCCCCAGAAAGATGAAAATTAATATTAAAGAGTTTAAAACAGAACCACAGAAGAATTCTGTCTTAAAACATACTTGCATCTTCCTGTAGATATGATTTTGATGTAATATTATTAGCATAATTCATTTCAGGTATTCCTTCTGCTAATCTTCCAAATAAACTGCCTGCTTTATGCTTTCTGGGCAATGAATACTCAGATTATCATTTTGGTGTGATTTTATTTTATTCAAGTGCATAAATACACTTGAATGAACTATTCCAGTACTTTCTTACAATAAGTAAATTCTAAGCTCATGTACTGGGACTGGCTGAGATGGAGTTAGCTTTCTTCATAGCAGCCTGTATGGTGCTCTGGTTTGGATTTTTGGCTAAAACAGTGCTCATAACACACCAATGCTTTGGCTGTTGCTGAACTGTGCTTGCACAGCACGAATCCTTTTTCTTTTTTTCCCCTCTCTGCCCCGCCAGCAAGTAGAGTGGGGATGGTCAAGGAGTTGGGAGGGGACACAGCCAGTACAGCTGACCCAAACTAGCCAAAGGGATATTTCCTACCTGTAACATTATGGTCAGCAATAAAAAGTGGTGGTAGAGAAAGAAGTGTGAGGCAGAAGGGGGATTGTCTTTCAAGGTGGCCACTGCTCAGAGGCTGACTGGGCATCAGTCTGTTTGTGGTGGGGAACGATTGCCTTTGCATCACTTTATTTGCTCTTTATGATTATTTAATATTTATGATTATTCTCAGATTGTTACTCCATGTATAACTTTCCCTTTTTCCCATATAAGAAGATAAAACAAACTAACAGTGACCCAGCCTCACATATTTTGTTCTTTACCTACAACACTAAGAAAAAACACCCCCCCATCTTTACACCCATAAATGTACCTAGCTTACATATATTATTAAAAATAATAATAAAATTATCACCATCAATATTTTATGGCATTCTTAGATTATATTAAATTCCAGTTATGAACACCAGAAATTCAAACAAGCAACTGTTAAAACCTTAAAATACCAAAACTAAACATTTCTTTTATGCTGCTGCTTGTCTTATAACGGCAGAAATATAGGAATAGTTTTATTGAATTTGATCTCTACATTAAAGTCAATGAAATCCCAAACTATACTTATTATAAATCTCTGACATAGTATAACTTTGAATCAGAGCATATTTAAAAAAAAAAAAAAAAAGTTGTGGGAGTCAAACAACTAATATTGACATTCAGAACTTTTTCAAGCTTTGACCTGTATATAAATGGGCAGAGATTAATGTTCTCAAATGGTCCTGTAAATGGTATATAAGCAAGTCTGAAGTTAATTCACACTGTCTTTAAACAGAGAGGATGATCTTTTAAAAGATTGTTATTTCTTGACTATGGGCTGAAAATTCTACAAGGAAGTACTACTTACGTAGTAAGTTCTATTTCTGCCAAATAAACTATTAAAGCAGCATATTTTATGATAGCTATTAATAAACAAAGCACATGATAGAACTATAAATACTTCTCAACAAGCCAGGAGGTTGACAAACTACAATCTATCCTAACTAATCCTGTACCACACATATTGCTACATAATGAAATGTGCTGTGTTGTGCTTTCTTTTCTCTCTTTTTTTTTAATTATTTAAACAGTAAGGCATTCTAAGGAACAAGTAGATAAGGAATTCTATACAAGTTGCTGATAAACAAGAAGCATGCAAGAACAAGGTTAGCAATTTGCATGATAGCCAGCTCTCTGTGCCATACATGACAAGAACTGGGGACCTAGGACAGGATTTGCAATACTGGCTTGGAAGATCTTCAAGTTACAGAAAGGGCAGGTTTGAAGCCAAGCTGCAGACTATTTCAAATTGAAATACCATTTCTTCTGGAGGACAATAACTAAATCTTACAATTCACTCAGCCTAGATGAAATAAAACCTTCTTGCATGAGACTTGGATCAAATCCATACCTTCAATATCACAAAAGCCTGCAAATCTATGGGTAGTACTGCTACGTGAAAGATGTGAAAGTGGAGAAAACACCTACAATTCCTACTTAAGATCACAGAATTCAAAATTCCTTGGTCTGGAGAGAAGTAGCAGAGTGCGATACTGCAGTTCAGGAATTAAAACTCTCATTAAGTGAGCTGAAAACAGCGTTCTGCTAGATCGTCCATAATTTGTCATGCATCTCACAAAGTGGGCAGTTAGAAAGCAGCAAAGGACCCTGCCAATTAAAATACAAGCTTTTTCCTTAGGATCATATATTTGAACTTACAAGCACAGTGAAAAGTAAACTGAAGTGTTAGTTAATCTGAATTGACTAAAACATGAATAAATAACATTTTGTATTTCAGTTTTACATAGTGCTTTTCCTGTTTTCCTTCATAATAAAACACACCTAGTATCTGTTTCAGTACTTTACAACAGGAACAACAAAGTAGTTGGTAGGCCAGGAAATCCATTATTATCAATAGTTTTTCAAAAGTTTTTCAAAAGTTCTGCTGTTAGATGTGATATTCTGCTTGCTTTCTGAGTATATATTTAAATCCAGATTCTGTCTCCAAAAGCTCACAGTCTGAAGAGGGAAGCACTGCACAAAACATTGGGTGGGGGAAAAAAAAAAACTAAAAAGAAAAATGTGGTGTTTAAACAAAGTGCCTAAACACAATGTCCTATAAATTTTTAAGTGTTCGCTGCCTGTTGCCTTGTAGGCATCACAGCAGAGGCTAAACATGAAAACAAATCTCGATGATGTGGTTCATTTGTGCTCTTTCATAGCACTGCTAACATCAGTAAGTGTCCAAAGATGCAATGCAAAAGGAAAAAAAAAAAAAAAAAGAGGGTAAGATATCAGGACAAAGGTGGTTGAAGCAAGGAAGCAGTGGTGAATTATATTGATGATGCAAAAAGAATACTGAATTTGATATGCTGGCACAAAAAGCAGATAACGTAGAGGGACAGTGATGGGGACGATTAGGAAAATGAAAGACATTAACAGCTATGTTCTTGATAAAATGGAAAAGATGCACAAAAGGCTGGGAAGAAGATGACAAGGGAAATTATTTGTATTGTGTTCACACACACAAAAAGCTGGATTTCATAAACAGAATTGGAGCATAATTCCAGCTGAAGAAAAATGCTTGGACATGGTTATATGTGTACAACTGAAAGAAAAACTGTAGGCAGCTACAGTCCTGTATAAACAGAAAAAAGGTAGTGGTATCAGCAATGAAAGCAGAGTGTGCTTTCCTGAATTACCAGGAAAGATAACTGTGAATTTCGGTAGCCAAAAATAAAGGTAAAATGATAGAAAGATATCCAGGAAAACACAGTGGAATGGCAAAAATCTGGATCGATGGAAACATCTGCCTTCATCCATCTGCTGAAAATAATAGCTGACACTCTACAAATGACAGGCAGGAGTAGATATCAGGGAAAAGTTGGGGAAGAAATTATTATAGTACAGTGCAGCAATGTTTAAAGGGATATAGACTAAGGGAAAAAATAACGTGGAAATTCAGTACTGACAATGAGATTTTAAGTGGAAAATCTGTTAAAAAGAAAGAAAAGTCAGACTACTATCCAAACTAAATGGAATTAGAATATCCTGAATATATTCTGTCCTTTGGAATGGTTTTTGAATGTGTGGAGCATGGCCTGGCCTCTTTAATTATAAAAGTAATCTTGAAATGAAAATAAAAGTCTATATGTGCATATATTAATAGAAAATATATACCTATCCAGACCAGAAAATAAGATCAAATGCTTCTTTCTTGCTTAAAAGTTTGATTTTATTCCCTGGTCTGGGCAGTTGCGTTATTTTTCATTCATACATAGATGTGTTCTTTAAAGTCAAGTGAAAAAGGCAGAATTCTATATGATCTGTTCTCATAAACTACTCCAGATTAAGGTATGATCTTCCTAGAGTTCTTGTATTTAGTATTATTGGGCTTGTTGACAAGAAATTATAATTTGTATGTTCTTAAAACAAACAATTAATAAATTAGGAAAAATATATAACCTAACTACGCAAATTCTTCTCCCCCCAAATATCTGACATTTCAGGAATTTAAACAGTAAAGACAAGATTTTCAGACCCCTTGAACACCTGCAACTCCTACAGAAACTACACGGTGAGAAGGATATGAAGTCTAGATAAAATAGTATAGAAATGAACAATCTTATACTTAATCTCTCAAACTTTTGGACATGAAACTGATTCTTTTCTTTATTTGGATGCATGTTCTCTGCTCTCATTTCATTCAATGTTCTGTTAAATTAAAATTCTGTGATTCATTTGAATGTGTGGTCAGACTAGCAAAAAATAATTTCTATCCTAACATAGCCTCTTACAATCAATATTTAACAAGTCAGAAAATGCAGAACACTCCTTACAACTCCATACTTCATGCAGATGGAATAGAAGTATAAAACAGTCAGGGAATGTTAAATTTTCTTCTCTGTAACCGCCAGCAAAATCATTAAGTAAGAGCTAGTGAAGGGTTTCTGGTCTATGTAGAGTCAGTTACAGGACGCCAGGAACTAGGTAAAGATAAGCAAACAGTCTGGAAAAAGAAAACACAGAGAGATGAGATGGATGAGTAAAGAACATCTGTCCCTCATCTGAAAGTAAACACCGAGAAGTGGTAAATCCAGAAGTGTTATTCCTTTACTCATCATCTTTTCCCCCCTTTCTTTCCATATATGAAGTCAAACCGATTACAAAAGATGATCAAGTCATTGTTTTTTCAATTGACTTCCAGTCTGGAAAACAAATTATAAGTGTAACTATTTCAGTATGAGCTGAGTGTTTCACCACTTGGCTATAACAGGGAATTTATTGAGCGCTCAAGAAAAAAATTAAAAATAAATACATAAATATAAAAAAAAAATGAAGCAATCCAGTTATGTCAGCAAGTGTAAAAATAACTAAAGGGGGACCCAAGAGCAAGGTGGAAGAACCCCCCACCATCATCTCCATACTGCTCCTGGCAAAGCATGATAATGACTCATGTTACCATACACAAAAGGGCTGAACCTAACACCAGAGAAAGGACTGGATAGCAGAAGTTTGTGTATATTGCTTTTAATTCTATCATTATTAGGAGAAAGCTGTAATTATTGTATGTTTTGGATTATAAGTGTTAGCACCACTGTAACTGGACTAATAAGACTTTTGATAAGACTGCTAATTTTTTAATTAGCCTAATAATAAATTATTGGGTGTGCGTATGTTTGTTTAGTCTACATAAATTGCACAGGTTATTTATCTGCTTCCCTGCCTTTGAGGCTTGGTTGCAATTTCAACACAACATCTTGAAGACAATTTAGTCATGCTGAAAATTTAATCACGCATTGTCCTTGTATTTTATTTTTCAAATAAGTGATTGCCTGACTTCAGAAAGAACAATGAAAAACTGCAGATTGCATAACATACTGATATTGGAGGACAATAACCAAATATGTTATATATAAAAGCAGTCACCTTTGTTGATAAATCTGTAAGAAGTATTTACCTATAAGAAATAATAAGAAATTTGTACACTCCCACTGTTTGTTGTGTATGCATAAGCCTTAATTAAAATGTTAGAGCAGAGGCTCTGCCATTTCTCTGTGAATCTCTACAGACAATTTTTAGGACCTACCCTTCTCATGTATTCCAATCCTTAAACTGAACTAATACTACATTACCTAAATATTGAGAAGTAAAAAGATGATTTGGGCGGAGATGCCTTGTAATTCATTCAGTCACATACATAAAATAGGTTGTATTGGCGGGATTACGTGTTTGGCGTTTTTCATGTTTGCACCTTGCCCTTTCAATGAGCCTGACACAAACCAGAATTTCAATGCTTGCGCCACGAAACTCTACTATATGCTCATGCCATTTTCTGCTTAAAAATACTTCAAAACCATTTCAGAAGAAACTAGCTGATCAGAATGGGAGAATAATCATGTAAGACAACTAAACTTACACAATGAGGCAGTTCCTCAAAATCCATATATTTTAGTTTGTAACTAAAGAATAGAGTTTATTATAGAAAATAAGATTTTTACTAAGTATTTCAACCTTATTCTCCATGAAAAAGGCTGTGATAAAATATTCACCCATCCCTAGTACATATTTAAGTCAATTTTCATATCACATTTCTACTATGGTTTCCAAGCAATTCAGGACTAGCTATTACAAGACTGGAAAAATTGGGGCAGCAAAGAAAGCAAGCACTAAACAATCATTAGTAACCTTTCCAGCAGCATTTATTCCCATTCTAAAATGATAAAGCTTGTCTTGAATTGAGTGGTGGGCTTAGTTGAAAGGTTCTGCAAAAGACTACTACTCTCTTGCATTACTGCAAAATCAGCTATATCTTAGCTTCTCCTGACATAATGGTTTGGTTTTCTCTTGTTCTTTTCCTTAAAGGCATATTCTGTATCTTCTTTAGGCAGTCTACTATATTGCCTAAACTATCTTTATGGTTAAAAGTATTTTCTTCATACATAATCTGAACCTCCAATGCTATAATGCAATTGCTTTACTTCCATTTGTCCTTCAGACAATTATTGCTTAGACTAAGTAATCGCAGTTCATTGTCTTTCCTTGTACATCATTTTCCATCTTAATCCTCCCCATTGCTCCTAGGCTGCCTCTAGTTCATCCACAGCTCCCTAAGTAGAACAAAAAAAAAACACAAACAAAAAAAACACAACACAGAACAAGCACAGCTTGTGAACACTTACCATAGCTAGGCAGAGAAAAATTACCTCACTTGTTTATTCCAGCATTTATTTTTTTTTTGTAATATTGTTCTGTTACTGATTTATTATATGCTTCGAATCAGATACTTGTTATCAAAACAAATGAATTTAAAGACTGGATTCCACAAACTGGCTAAGAAATAGCTCATCCTTTTGTACTCATTAGAGTACTTGCCCAGTATCTGATAGGGCCAACTTTTTCTTTCCTCCTTAGCCTGAGACAACTAGAATCTATTGATGACTGTTATAACCACATTACTCTAATGATTGCCGTCTTCTCAGTAACAATCCAGTTTGTATAAATAATTAAAATTTTATTGGAAAAAAAAAATTAAAGTCATTTCCCAAAAGTACCCTTAACACCAAGATTATTCTTCTCAAGAGATCTTTTAATATTATCAGAAAATCCATGCTCCTCCATCAGAAAAGACTGAGGACCATTTTAAGATAAACCTTGCAAGTTAGGATTGCTTATGATAACTAGGCAATCTCAGGATTGCTTATGATAACTAGGCAAAATGACCCAGAAGGTCCTTTCTTACTTTGTGTTTTCTTAATATTTTACACTTGTGTCTTAAGGCACATGTACCTTCCTAAATATTTTCTTCTAGTGTGACTCTGTTTGTTACAGAGGAAGGCTTAACTTACAATAATCTCATGAGCCATACCACCGAGGTACTGAAATACCTACAGTCAAGCACATCCTTCAGTAACTCCCTGGATTGGCACTTAAATCAGCAAAGTGTGCTTTTCTTATATCAAAACAAATATCATTAAGTAGGAGCTGTTACACTGCTTCCTTGATCACACTTGCAAAAAGCACTAAAGAAATCAATTTTCAAGACAGTCTAAGGAACCTATTGCTGTCAAAACTGAAAGTGATTATTTTAACGTGAGGAAAAAGCATTGTATCAAACTTAGCAGCTGCAGAATTTTACTTTTCAAGAAGTGTGACTATCTAACATTGCAGTCTTTATAGTATCTAAGTTTATACATGTTACTTAGTATTCCAGTACAAACACTGCATGTTTTTCAAAACAGCTACCACAAATCTTTCAATAAGCAACACCTTGGTCTATTGATACACTCAATAAAATAAATGAGACTAAGAGTGAAGTAGCTTGCTGCAGAGATCCATCTCTTGCTATCAGGGCAAAGGAAATGAAAGTGTAAGAAATGCCATGAAGTTGCTTGAAAATAACTCCTCTTTTATCTAACAGCCTGCTCAATAGAACACTCTTCTCCTACCTGATAGCTTCAAGTTCCTTCTCTGCAGTCCAAAGGGATTAAAAATCATAACCTCCACTTTTTGAGGAGTGTTATAACCACAATGATCAAGGGACCTACCTAATCTCCTTGCAGATAGCTAAGCATGGCAAAAGACTTTGAGAAGTTATCAGTTATGTTGGCAAACGAGGAAGTCTTGTAAAGGGGATAATTTCAAAGGAAATCTTAAAAACAAGTTTACTGCATCGTTTTAAGGGATGATAGTGTATTCCCACATATCACAAACTTCTTATGGTATGGCTAAACTCCTGATTACTGAAGGACAATGAAAGCTATGTATTTGTGAATCAACAGTTCAGTATCTCACAGACTTTTGTAACAGGGCAGTTTAAGAGACTGATTGGAGAAGGGAGTTTTAGAAAGCACAATTTAGTATCACAATTCAGCCCTTTAAAAGCACAGCATCAGGGTCATCTCTGCCATCTAATCTTTCTCAGTATACAGCTCTGAGGATGCAGGTGGATACAAGGTTGCTACCTGCAGCTGTGTCCACACAGGAACCCTGGACGGGAATTCTTCAATCCAGGTTCTGTGCTCGAACTAGGGAACACAGACCTACACAATTCTAAAATCAGAAACCACAAAAGAATCCCTGCAAATATTCTTTAGGAAAAACTGGTAGAAGACCCATAAGCAAAGTGGTGAAGCAGGGAAGCCCATATGATCCAAAAGGATATCAATAACATGCCAAGCACAAGGACCTCCAGTGAAAAAGACGTTGACCAGCTGGAAAGGAATGAAGGAGTACCAGACATGGAGGACAAACTGGACACCCTCCAGAGAAGGAGATGATTAGGGAAGCAGCCAATGGTCTAATCCCCAATAGCAAATGAAGAATCCATCCCAGTACCAGCAAGAAAGAAGTTATATATCCTTAACACCAAGAATCATGAATCTGACTAGATTCGAGACTCACTAGCCATCTGATTATTACTTCATGTGGCTCATTAACAATTACAGTAATAATATAACAATCTAGGGAGAGAAGGATATGGAATAATTCAAATTCATGTAGTACATCTTGTTGAGGAAGAGCAGTAAGGGAGTATAGATTAATACACTTGTTCTGAGGTTCAGACCAAAAGGGAGAAAGAACTAAGTGGCTGCAAAGGATAGTTATAAATTTAAAAATTCATTGCCACTTTGAGGTTTCCCTCCAAGACCAGAAGGATCAAACAGATGATGTATTTGTGAAGAGTAAACCAGAGCACAGACCTCAGTAATAACATAGGTTACTGACTAACATCCTTTGTGAATGCAGCAGCAGACAGGCTGAAGAGGAAGCTCCTGAAATGCTTTCATGAAAAGAATAATGAGGCTGCTTCACATTTGCCTCTAATTAACAGAGAAGAAATAGCTAAGAATGTGAAGATTAAGAGGTAATGTAGTTGAGATTGGTCACAAAAGGACAGAATTCTCAAAAGTTAGATTAGAAGGAAAATAACTCAAACTAAAAGCAATGTATTTCAAGAAGGCAAACTTCAGTAAAAGGACTCTTAGAGAAGATTTCCTGGGAGACTTGCCCAAGGTGAAAAAGGAATTATAGTGAAATGGTAGCTCCTTAATGAACCAATTTACCCAAAGGAGAAGAAAGGCTTCTGATAGATACTGAAGAATATTGACATTTTTGATTCTTTTTCTTTGCTTTTTAAATTTCTCCTTTAGTCAAAAGGTCAACATAAATTGGTTCTCTGTTTTAATTGGTGCACCAGTGATAAAGGATTAAGATCCTGCAGGGAAAGGATGAATGCATTTAAGAATACTTGTATAAACTAGGTATTTTCAAGCCAGCTGAGTAAAATGAAGTTCATCCTGAGGCACCCAAAATCTGCAAGCCATAAATGATCAACTAAAATGTGTCTGCAACAGTGACATAGCTCAGAGCAGTAGAGTGCAGCAGTCCCTTGTTTCCCCACTTACTCCATGTTGGCTCAGACTGTGGGGCAGATTTTCTGCATGTGAAGGGGATTCCTTTTGGATGAAATTAAATCAGAAGATCTGTTCAAAGTGCAGCAACAGTCTCTAAAAGGAATAGAAAGGTCCCAATCAATGTGTGATCTGCAGCACAAGCAAGTCCCACAGCAAGTACCAAGTGCACGTGCACTAACACAATGCCCTCAAACCACAGAGGCCTCCTGTGTTCTTCTGCTTCTTGTGCCACTTAAAAGGCTAAAGGTCTCGAGGTCCATAACCAGCTCACACAGATGCCCTCAAGCTCCTAGGTAAGGGCATTCTTTTATATTACACCAAGACCTCCTATGGTTCAGTATACTTTTTCTTCCTTCAACTGCTGTATCCTTTTTCAGTACTTTTCTGAATTGCTTGTCTCACCTGCCTTTTTTTTAAATTAATAATTATTCCCCTTTTCCATCTTTGCTTCCTGATCAACTTCTTTGGTCTCACAGAAGATTCAGTATATTGCAGTCATAATGCCAGATCATGGTCAAAGGTCTCAGCTATGCTCCCTTGCATCTGTAAGTTCTGCATCTACTGCCAGTCACCCCCAGGACTTTGCGCTTCCATCTGTCCAAACTCCAAACTCTGCATAGCCTCTCTCATTTACCCTGCCTCTTCCTCATACAAATGAAAAACTGAGAGGGTGAAAGTAATTACTTTCATGGTGTCCACTTGATCATTTGTCCCTGCCACAAGATTTAAGATACCATTTCTTCCATTCTGATCCTCTGTCTGGCCAATACCCAAATTCAGAGTCAGGAAGCAGCAGGCACGATGTGTTACATGTAAGCGAACGACAACAAAAATAAGACTTGCTTCCCTGAAAAAGGGCATAAGAACACCCATGGGCTCCTGTCATCTCCACTAAAAGGATGAAAGGGTGCTCTGGCACTTGCTGAAGCAACATTGAGAAGCCTACACACCTGAAAACAAGAGTTTGTAGGATAGCTTTCTTTCGGCTATCTTTGAACAACATGTGCAACAGGGATGTTTGGTCCAGGGGACCAGATTAATCATAAGGTAAATAAATATGCATATCTATAGTTTGGCTTTTGGGTCCTTGGTACAAATTGCTTTTTTCTACTGATCCATTCATATTGCACCATATTAGTTTTTGCTGTGTCGCTCACAATTGCACAGTGTGTGAGCACAAAGTCTATAAGAGCCCATAAAGGATGGATGACAGCAAACTGTAAAGGTGGAAACTAGAAAGGCAGAATTGGTATTTAATCTTTTAAAAGGCAAAACAGTGGCAGTAAAGATCAACTTACCTTGAACTCTTTCAAAAATACCATGAGCTCTATACCAGAATAGATTATCAAACAAACTATAGCTGGAACATGCCCATGAGATCAATGAGATGCAAAAGCAATCAAAAAGCCAGTAACAGGATAAGAATGAAACAACAGGCAATGCAAACAAACATTAAATAATAATTAAAAAAAAAAAAGACCTTGAAGGAAGGGCTAAACTTGATGACATTGTTCAGACTGGAGAAGACAAATTAAGGAGGCACACAATAATAATAAGTATGAAAACACTTTCTTCGTGCCCACTGATAATTAAACAATAAACAGGGA
Source organism: Nipponia nippon (assembly GCF_047370975.1). Lineage (NCBI taxonomy): Eukaryota > Metazoa > Chordata > Aves > Pelecaniformes > Threskiornithidae > Nipponia > Nipponia nippon. Next base: position 32,240,214 of record NW_028262380.1, read on the forward strand.
ACTTAAAATGAAGAAACTGAGAATCAAGTGAGTATTGGCAGAACATTTTGAGTCTAAGAACTGGACCAGAAAGTTTTTTCATGGTTGTGCAATACCCATCCATGAAGATTTTTAAGAACTTTTTGGACACATGTCTCAAGAATGATGTATGGTTTAAGCTATGTTGCAGCAGAAGGTGAAACAGGTAGCTTTTGGAAATCTCTTCCTGTCATTCTGTCTATAATTTAGATTTCCATGCAGAGACTATTAAACACAGTATGTGTCTTCACAAGGTTCAGAATTGGATTTTTGCCTCATGTTTGTTGAAGAAGTCCTTGTACAAAATGCATTTAAAGGTTCTTTTAAGGCCACTTTATAACACTGCAAATATCTAAGCCACACAATTAAAGAAAAATCAAAAGACACAGTAGAATACCTTGGGTTTTATACTCCTCCTTATTGTTTTTTACAGAATATAATTTTTCCCATGTTTACTGTATTTACTGTATTATTTTACTGTTTATATGTATATATGTTACTGTATATATGTACTGTTTTCAAACAATATCTTACAGAAGTCCATGTACAGCATATCTGCATATTTTCCCAGGCAGCTTTTAATCAAAAAAAAACCCAAAACAAAACATAAGATTAAAAACAACGAGAAAGAAGGAAGATTTTAAGGGATGAAGAATGAAGTATATCCGGATTTTCAGTGATTGCCCTTTTAGCTGTTGTATCATAATTTGTCCTAACATTGCTCTAGAATCCAAACAGAATCATTATATTTAACATACGATCTCAATTTGAACACTTACTGCCAATTTCATTAATCAGCAAAATGTACGTACACTTGCTTGGTTTAAGACCTATGCAAGACCTCTGCCTTGACAAAATTACTATCTTGATCAGTAGTAAACACTGACAAAGTTTTATTGGACTGCAAGAAAACAAAGTACCTGTTCCTAGTCTTAATAACTAACATAATCCATATGTGTGGAGGGCTTTTTGCAGCAGAAATAGTAGAGTAATTGAACAAGCACAATTTCTTATTGTGCAGACAGTAAGGCAGTTTTGAGAATACCTACATAAGGTGTTCTGTAGTGCAATTAAACATGCAGTAAATTATTCACATCAACACCTTCATACATTCATTTACTCATATTCCTCATCACTCACAGGAGAAGGGTGAGCAGGGTCCTTGTTTAGGTAAAAGATGGAAGACAAAGGAAAGATGGTCCTGAAAACTGAGCTGACAACAGACTGAAAACTGTAAAGATGAGCTGGGATGTAGTGACTCTCCAGACAGTAGTGACAGTCTTTGACGAATTCAGTTAAGCAGATGCAGCGCAGTCTATCCAGAGAACACAAATTCACAATAAGTGTCAGTTTTAGCAAGAAAATTGGGTTCTATAATGATAAAACCAAAAGTACAAAAATACATCTATAAGCCCAGACCCTTAGAGAGATCAAAGTAAGAAAACAGGAGAGGTTTAAAGGAGGAGATTTTATGGGTAAACCACTCCTGCTAGCACAGACAGGACATGCTATGAAGAAGGAAAATAGCAGAGGCGTTTCTCTCTTCACCTTAAGAGACAGGTATCTCATTCCATATGCTGAGAGAGCTTGGAAAAGAAGAGAGAGAAGGCTGGGGTGGGCAGGGGAAGATGACAACTGACCAATTCAACTCTGCATTTCTTGGAGAAAAGTGTTTTGGAAATTTTATTCTTTGCATACTCTTTCCTCAATGTGAGCCACCATACGTTTCCTTTGATCTACCGTCATCCTTCACTAGAGTCACAGTTTAGTCACCTGTCTTGTCTATTTATTTTTTTTATTTTGTTTTTAATCACTGTGAAAAAAACTCAGCTTTTTAGAAGAACATCAGGCTAAATGCTGTTATGGTAATTTCTAACTATTTTCTGTGTACAGAGGTTTCCTGAACACACAAAAAATGTATACTAAGAAAAGCAAAGGTATAGAGGGAGAAAAAGGAAAAAAAACAATACAATAAGGTAATCCCAAATCTTTAAAGTCTTAAATATGTGATCTTCACTATCTGTAACATGAGGGCATTTTGTTCTACTGAACAAAAGAAACAATTATTTTACAGTGAATTTGGCACTTGTTGAAACTCTAGGTAGGTACTCTGTGTCTAATGATTCACTAAAGAAAAATACAAAATGGAGCGAAATATATGTCAAGTCACTTCTGAAGTGTCTAAAACTCAGCCTTTCATACCTATTTTTCAAGGCATATCATCTTACATACATCTTAATTTAAAAGAAGCAGCACTCACAGGTATATTTTTTCAAGGCTGACTATCTTAGTTCTTCTATCTTGGCTCAAAGGAAAAATACTTTTTCAGTATAATATGCACAGATTTAATCAGAAAGAAAAGATCCTTAACAGCCTACAATCTCTACAGCTTTGAAATGTTCAACAAATATTCAGTTGTTGGGTTGTTTCCTTTCACTTACAAGTGTCATGAAATTGCTGAATTTCACTACTAGTAGCATTCTGTATGACCACCAGTAAGAAAGACTCATCTGAGATTTAATAGCCACGTTTTGGTAATGCAACTTTGACTATATGTTTGGTAGGGAAGGGAGATGCAGTATGAGAAAAATAAATAAAATAATCAGTTAAAGCTATTAAAGGAAGAGGTTCTTCACTGTTAATTCCATCGTGTGTTTAAGAACAGAACAAATAATAAATTATCCCTAAACACACATCATAAGCAGGAGTTGTATCTTATGTCTTATGAAATCAATTTGAATCCTTCTTTTGATTACATTTATAGTTCAGAAGCTATTTGCATGGATGCAGGGGATCAAAAATTTTGGTTTTCAGTGAAGATGAAACAATCCATCTGTTGGGACATGCAAGTTTTTGGACTCATGCATTTGCAATGCATATTAAAGTACACTTGCATGACTTATTAGGTCATCAACAAGATGTTGATGGAAAAGGAAAAATGAAAAAAGGGGGGAAAAAAAAAAGTAAATTTCAATACAGCCATTCTCTTTTGGTAACACTACTTCCAAATTAAGTGCATTTAGAGAGAGTCAGTTTTCCAGGAAAGTTAAAGAACCAGCAATAAACACTTTTTCAAAATTAAGGGGGGGAGGGTGGAAATTATGTGAGTCATCTGCACACAAACACCATTCTTCCCTAACTGCATCTTATGTGCTTTATACCAAAAATTCCATGTACGGCTACAGCAAATAATTCATTTTTTTTCCAAAAGTAAAAAAGAACTTAGTGCAAGTACAGAATTTAAGATCTCTACTGCTGTCTTGTAAGCAGTATAGACAAATCTAATGGATACTTCTACTTCCCTCTGCTATCTTATTTTTCCTACCTGGTGTTTTGAAAAACAGCACCAGTGGTTTGAATCTTCAGCAGCAATAAAATAATTCTCTTGTGGACTATTATGACACAGTGAATACTGTGAGATTCATTATTAGAGTAGTAAAAACATTCCTACAGAACAAGTCTGACCTAAACTACAAGTTATGATCTTTTAACTGAGGTCCAATTTAGATAGAAAGAGCTCACATTTGTTTTAAAGCATCATTTTTATTTAAACCCTAAATATTAAATTTTATTTCTAATCTAATTCTACCTTATTTGTTTGAAATCCATCTTGAAAATTGTATCCAAGCAGAGCAGCTGGGAACATAAGCCACATAACAAGTGTAATTCCACATAAATCAGAACCAAGACGTTTATAACAAAAAAACTGCTGTTGGTGACATTACAACACTTTGGCTAACAGCCCAGATGTTTAAATAAATGGCCTTGTCAGAGACAAAAGATGCTTCTGCAGAATGCTGGACAATTTGTGTACTACAATCATTTTCAAACAAGGTACTGAGTCTAAGCCATCTCTTCTGCCTTCAAATGTTTTCATAATCAAAAAGCAGCATAATTGCCTACTACTAATCTTTCAAACTACTGGAGGAAAAACACATGTAAAATTGCACAATCACCAGTCAATCCATTAATACCTGAAAAAATGACTAATTTATTTATGCTTATATGTACATAGACAGAACTTAATTAAATGCTGATATGGCATTTATAGTATATATATGAGCAGTATTTTCCTTGATGCTAAGAGTTTTTCCAGTTGTTTCCTCAAATTTTATTTACATAGAGAGGATAAAAAAAAAAAAAAATCATTTTCCTAATAAAGCATGTTAACTGCCTAAACATCAGTAAACTTCTACTATATCTCAGGCAGCATTTTTAAAACAGTCTTTAAACTGATTTTATAACTTACAGCAGTGATATTACAGCTGTGTTGTTCTGAGATCTGTTGTTTCTGTTTTAGGTGTGAAGAACTTCAATTTCTGAAAGTTCTTCTCTATTTCCAGCTATTTAATTTGGTCTCATTAAAAACAATACTTCTTATAAAGCTGGCCATTAAGACAAGTGGGATTACAACTAATCCTTTTGCACATCAGCAGAAGACTCATCCATGTTATCTGGAGAGTAGAGTCAGGTTAAACAAAGCTTATCTCTGAAGAACTGCAAAAACTGCATTTCTGCTCTAAGTTTGATCAGTGTAATTTAACCGAGCAATATTGTCTTATATCTATTGCTTTGTTCATATGTTGAGACAAAACCTCATGATTTAGTTTGGCAATTTGACAGCAAAGATTATACTATTCACTAATTCAGACCGAGTTTCTTAATTACTAGCTATGGATCAGCTAGCCAGAATTTTTACTCTAGGCAAATCTCAGATAGCATTGGTCATTCAAGAAGTCTTAAGAAACATGTACTCTTTTAAAGATGAAAATTAACTTACATTTTTAAGTACACATATGTAGACTAAAAGTACACATTGGCCAACACTTTTCTTTGTAGTTCCCTCATTCCTTCCATTCTTGCTAAGTAGCATAGAATAGAATATTTCAGTTGGAAGGGACCTACAATGATCATCTAGTCCAACTGCCTGACCAATTCAGGGCTGACCAAGTTAAAGCATGTTTTTAAGGGCATTGTCCAAATGCCTCTTAAACACTGACAGGCTTGGGGCATCGATCACCTCTTAAGGAAGCCTGTTTGACCACCCCCTCAGTAAGGAAATGCTTCCTAATGTCCAGTCTAAACCTTCCCTGACACAGCTTTGAACCATTCCCACGCATCCTATCGCTGGATACCAGGGAGAAGAGATCTGCACCTCCTCTCCACTTCCCCTCCTCAGGAAGCTGTAGAGAGCAATGAGGTCGCCCCTCAGCCTCCTTTCCTCTAAGCTAGACAAGCCCAAAGTCTTTAGCTGCTCCTAATAGGACATTCCTTCCAGCCCTTTTACCAGCTTTGTTCCCCTCCTCTGGATGCATTCAAGGACCTTCACATTCTTCTTAAATGGTGGGGCCCAGAACTGCACACAGTATTCAAGGTGAGGCCACACCAACACTGAATACACTGGGATAATCACCTCTTTTGACCAGCTGGTTATACTGTGTTTGATGCACCCCAGGACATGGTTTGCCCTCTTGGCTGCCAGGGCACGCTGCTGACTCATACTGAGCCTGCTGTCAACCAGGACCCTCAGATCCCTTTCTGCAGGGCTGCTCTCCAGCCGTTCCTCTCCCAATTTATACTTGTTCCTGGCATTACTCTGTCCCAGGTGCAGGATCCAGCATTTGGACTTGTTAAATTTCATCCCATTAATGATTGCCCAATGCTCCAATCTATCTGGATCCCTCTATTAGCTGAGAAAACACACACTTAGTACATACGTCATGCTTAGGCTTATAAAATGATCTTGAGCTGGCAAAAGACTGTCTAGACAAACCTCAGCAACAGTTTTTTTCAAACCCCCAGAAGAACAGCGTTTCTTTAGTTTGTGAGCTGGGTGTCCAGCGCAACCTCTTTATGAGCTGACTTTACCTGATGTCAGATGGAAATTAATTTCTGTATAAACCTGAAGTTTTACTATCTAAGTGAATAGAGTTCCATTCATAAACATGAGTTTCTACCTTTCTGCAATCATACGTTCTCAAAACATACCAGGTGGTAATACTGTCATTAAATACAGGAATCTTTTTGTAGTGGTATGCATTTTTATCAGGAGGCTTCCTTGAATCCTAGTTTGATTCTGTTTGATTATGTTCTTTTAACAGAAAACTTAAGTGAAACCCCAGAGAGCATAAATCCAGTTGTGGGTAGCCTACCATTGTATGCACTGCAAATTGAAGACATCCATTGATGCAAAAGTCTGTGTCAGATGGTGGACACATACTGGGGTGATACAAATGTATTAAGATTATGCCATAGTCAGACATAATGCAGCTGTCAAATAACAGCAAGAATTACTCAAACACAGGAAAGGGCACCAAGCTTTCAAAGACATCGCGTATAACATTTGATCTGCCTGGTATGCATACATATCAACTAAATCTCATATACACCTGAAAATTAGGTCTAGAAAACATAGAAGTGTATCTTGGATTACAGAACACATTTTCATGCAGTGGCAGTAGTGATGTATATATTTCTTCAGTCAATTAAGAAAGCAATAGAAACACAGAGTCATTGCAGCTGGATAGCATCTCTCGTGTTTGCCTAGTCCAGCCTCCCAGGGGCTCAGTGTAGCGTCAGCTAGAGCAGATTACTTGGGACACTGTCCAGTTGGGCTTTGACTGCCTCCAAGGATGGGGACTCCACAACCTCCTTGGGCAACCTCTTTCAGTGCCCAACCAACCTTACAGGAAAAAAAGGTTTTTTAGGTGTGCTTTACATAAGTTTAAAAGCTAAGGTGTTTGTATCAATATTTTACATTAGAAAAAACAGTAAGAGAACAGAATATATTGTCAAGGACTCAGACTCAAACCTGGAATATACAGAATTAACATGAAGCGCATACAAAGAAATGGAGAGGCTCCTAGTACCTAGAGTGAGGGTGTCCTGCTTTCAGCTGGGATAGAGTTAATTTTCTTCCTAGTAGCTGGTATAGTGCTGTGTTTTGGATTCAGTATGAGAATAATGTTGATAACACACTGGTGGTGTTTTAGTTGTTGCTAAGTAGTGCTTACACTAAATCAATGACTTTTCAGCTTCCCATGCTCTGCCAGGTGCACAAGAAACTGGGAGGGAGCATCGCCGGGATGGCTGACCCAGACTGGCCAAAGGGCTATTCTATACCATATGACCTCATGCTCAGTATATAAATTGCAGGGAATTGCCTGGGGGGCAGCAATCTCTGCTCAGGGACGGGCTGGGTATCGGTCAGTGGGTGTTGAGCAATTGCATTGTGCATCACTTGTTTTGTATCTGCTTTAAGCATTATTATTATTTTCTCTTCCTCTGCTGTCCTATTAAATTCTTTATCTCAACTCACAGGTTTTACTTTTTTTTTTCCCCCCAATTCTCTCCCCCGTCCCACTGGGGTGGGGAGGGTGAGCCAGTGGCTGTGTGGTGCTTAGTTGCCACCTGGGGTTAAACAACAACAGAGGGAAATCTTGGGTCAGATGAAGACATTGAGATTTCTGTCACCAATTTTACTATAGTCAGTATTTCAGCAGATATACTTAATATAGTTTTCAATATCTGAGTTTTAATATCCTAACAAAGTTGTCATTTTATAATTAAGTTGAATAAACGTGACAAAGTGAGATTTGGTGCTTTGTCTTCCCCCCTGTGACTATCAACCATATGATGACAACAACCTGGTCAAATTTGAAACTTATTTCAAATTTTATATTGATATAATAGAAGCCCAGGAGTTATCATAATTCCCACACAGACATGGAGACCATAAAGCAGCTGAGTTGATTCCTTCAGCAATTCAATTTTACTCAGTTATTCTTACTGTGAGGTTGCCTGAAACTTTGTTTGAAGTTTTTCTCCCTGAATTGACTATTGATGCCATGATACCAAGAAACAGATAAGTCATCATTTCTGTTGGTAATATCTTCCACTGTATCATGCACTCTTCTTTTCTAAAAATACCCATGCAAAGATGGTACACAGTATTTCTTAACTGGTCTAATAAATACTATATGCAGGCTTAAAAGCATCCTAACCTTACATTCCTAACCCTATCTCTATAAATCCAAAGTTTGCAAACATTCAGAACCATGTTAGTCCCTATCTTCAGCATAAACAACTTACATAATAATGATAGAAGGAGGAGGAAAAATATGTTAACCCCAAACCTCACAACCAAAGTATTCTATCTCCGAGCTCCTGATTTTCAATGCCATAAAGAGCTTAAAGAACCCAGTTATATCAAAAACATAGACAGTTTTAGAAAGGCAAATCCCATTCACCATTTCCAGAATGTATTTTCAGATTTTAATTGTGTTTTTTGTTAGCTAGTCTTATAAGCATAACTCTGACAGATACAGTCACAGAATGCTGAGTATCTGCACTATAATACAGCACCCACTCTAGGAAGACAGACTGCATTAGCTGGTGTCCTACATTACAAACACATTTTCTTGTTCTCTAAGAATGCCTAGTATATTTCAAGAAGGTATTTAACAATTATGTGATGAATTAATGCTGCCAGTGAACCATAATAGAAGAAGAAAAAAAAATCCAAACTAGCCAACAAAACAAATATTAACATGTAGTAAATAAAATACTACATTAAAAGGCAAAAAAAGCAGTCATGATTCTGGTAGTTTGTTGCTTGTTTTAATCTCTAACATGCACTCTGTTTTACCACATTTCTCAAAAAAATCTGATGTAGTCTTATCTCTATAGAGTCTGAGACAAAATATATGTATCACCATTCTGAGATTAGAGGCTATGTTTACATGTGTAAGAAATTAGATCAAAGCAAGAATAATAAAGAATGTTAATAGGTATGCATTATATGTCAAACATTTTTTTTCTTCTAGATTGGTATATCATATAGCTTCCAGTGTTAAATAATTAAAAATTGCTGACAGGTCCATCTGTTTTATTATTCCCCTTGGCACAGGCTAAATTTATCACATAGGTCTGAAACAGATTATATGTTGTTTTATTAGATTAATTTAATTGTGTATTGGCATCTGTATATGTCAAAATTAATGGCTTTTTAATGACAGTACATGCTAATGATTAACTAGAAATACTGAGGAGGGGTGAAGGCATGGCTTTAGAAATTATTAATATGACAACTTTTTAAATATTACTATGCATAAAACTGACACGCACACACACAAAAAAAAAAAAAGAATGAAACTAGCTTTGTCTCCCTCTTCCTTCCATCCTGGGAATAAAAGGAGAACAGTAAAGTGCAGGAATAATATTTGCTTACATTTTATCAACTCTAAGTACTCTGCATAACCCCACTGTTCTCAAAATATATTTCACTGAAAATGAGGCAAAAACTTAAGAAAAAAAAGAGTGAATACCACATCACTATGACATTACATCTACAAACCTAAAACACACACAAAGTAATTTTCATCCTAATCCAAGTTTTTTAACTTGAGACACTCTTTGCTAAATTCTACCTGCAAAGCAGGACAGAAGCACATTACATTCCCCTGCACACACCCCAATTTCAAAAAAAACAAAGAATATGAGTTAAAATTAATTTAAAAAAATAGTAAAAATATTTTCTTATATTGTGTTTTTTAAAATACTGCATGAAAAAAAGGGAAGTCCTTAAGCCATTTGTAGCACAAGTTAAAAAAAACTAATTTGATTGAAAATTTATTGAGACAAAAACATTTAGGGGAAAAAATGATGATATTTTTAAAGATACTTAGAGCAACGGAATTAAAAGGAATTTTTCCCAAACCTTTGCCAATGTGTCAAATCAGTAATATATATTTTACTTATATACAAATATTTAATGTCATGTAGTCATGATATTTATTTTCATCAACTGAAGAACAATATATCTCCATAGCCCTATAACAGATGCAATTATGAAATGGTTGATAAAAAAACCCAAACATAACTCCTTATATCCTAAAAACTAGTATGAAAGATGGATTTTGATGCATTAAGTCTCCATTTCTCACCCTTATTTACCTCTGCATGATTCTCTGTTGCTAGCGCATGCCCCTCAATCCTGTCGTTTCATTCCTGTAACTCTCTTCCATTGAGCCGTAACTTAGGAGACACATTGCTTGTTACTTGTTACTGCATAGCTGACCTGCTTTGCATTCTTCATTCTTATTTAGCAATGATCTTGATATAGATTAAAATTACTGGGTTTCAAAAAACTCTGAGTGGATTGACTTTGGCTATATCCAAGGCCTCTTACACATAAGGGTCTCCATAAGGCTTTGTACTCACGCTTCTCCTTACTATTTTTGGAGATAAGCAAAGTGTGTTGGGTTTTTTTTTTTTTTGTTGTGAAATAGCTTTTATTTCTACTTGTACCAGAAATGAGACTCATATTGTGTCCCTTTAAAAAATAATAATTAAAAACCCCTACACATTCCACAGTAGTTCTCTATTAATTCCATCATAACATTTTCTTCTATATTATTGCATGTTTTGAAAATTTTGTTAGAGGTAGATTATTTTTGATTGATGTTTAATAGCAGCTTAAAATACAGAGCATTCTATAAAAATTTTATAACTTCTAGAGCATTATATAACAATTAACATGAATACTGAGCTATATTCAATTTCCAGTCTTGCTAGGAAAACACTTCAGTCATTTTAGGCAGACAATAAGAGCAGAAAATAATTTCAGTGTGACTAATAATACTTCTGAGTCATATATGCTTGAAGAAATGGCTCAGTAAATTCAACAACCTGCATGAAAAAAGTCCCCACACTCTATGCAGTCAGCAAGAGACTTCTGTATGGAAATAAGCATGTTACAGAATAAGGCTTTGATCACACTGTCCACTTTTTGTTGCAGCATACGCTGCCTCTAGCTCCAGAATTCAGCTTTCTTCAGAGTTCCCCCCCCCCCCCCCGCCCCGAGTTTCATCAATTTTGGTATTAAGCTTTTGAAATGCTTGTAAAAAATGTTAAATTCTATCACACATATATTTATCATAGCCAAATAAGAGCCTGTTGACTTTATTTATCGAAACTGAGAATTCACATGCCCTTCTAAGAAAAAAACTAAACATAATGTGCAGTCAAAACTGCCTTCAAAGCATTTCTCTAAAGAAACATGTTCACCTTGTTCATAGCTACTTGGATTATGGTAAAACTAACGCCAGCCTGACATTATTTAGAAAGCAAGAGTCTGACTTCAGGAAAACCAAAGATCTCTATACTCAAACTGAATAGTTCGGCAATTAGGGCATCCACTTTGATAGTAGAAGGAAAAAACCCAAACGTCAAAATACTCTATTGTATTTCCTTAAAAGTTGGAAAATACGTGCCCAAATCTGTAACCATTTTTCTTTGTATTTTTTTTTTAATTGTAGCTTTACTTTCTTATAAGCATGAATTCAATTTCCTATCTGAGTAACAGACACTGACACAGCATCATAGAATGGTTTGGATTGGAATGGACCTTTCAAGATCTAGTCCAACCCTCTGCCATCAGCAGGTACATCCTTCACTAGGTCACATCTGTCATTGCCTGCCTGAAGCTAACTCCTAAGCTGTTACATTACAGTCTGAGTTCAGGAAGAGCAATCTGAATTATTTTTAATACATTGGGATTCTACATTAATTGCACATATGAGAAAAATCCAAAAAAACATTAATATGAGCAGACAATGACAAACATTGCTATAGAAAAGGCTTTTGACACCACCTCTTGCCATGCTCTCCTGTGGCACCTGAGGAAGTGTGAACTGCAAGAGCAAACCGCTAGTTGGGTAGAAAAAGGCTGGGCCACTAGATACATAGGACAGTAGTCAAAGGTTTGCTATAGAGATAGAAGCCAGTTCCAAGCAGAGTGCCCCAGGCATCAGTAAGGTAGTCAACAGGATCCCCTGGGAAACTGCCCTCAGGGACAAGGGAGCAGAACAGAGCTGGCAGATCTTTAAGGATGCTTTCCATAGAGCATAAGAGCTCTCGATTCCCAGGTGTAAAAATTCAGGAAAGGAAGGCAAGGGACCAGCATACATGAGTTGAGACCTGCTGGTCAAACTAAAGGGCAAGAAGGAAATGCACAGGCAGTGGAAGCAGGGACAGGTATCCCAGGAAGAGTATAGGGATGTTGCCTGGTTGTGTAGGGATTGGGTCAGGAAGGCCAAGGCATGGCTGAAGCTGAACTTGGCAAGGGATGCAAAGAATAATAAGGGCTTCTATAGGTATGTCAGCCAGAAGAGGAAAGTCAAAAGTGTACTCCCCTGATGAGCAAGATTGGAAAACTGGTAACAATGGACAAGGAGAAGGCTGACGTACTCAACAACATTTTTTCCTCAGTCTTCACTGGCAAACTCTCTTCCCACACCTCTTGAGTGGATGGACCACAAGATGGGGACTGAGGGAACAAAGTCCTTCCCACTGTAGGAGAAGATGAGGTTCGAGACCACCTGTGGAACCTGAACAAGCATAAGTCTATGGAACCTGACAAGATGCATCACAGACTCCTGAGGGAACTGGCTGATGTAGTTGCCAAGCCACTGTCCGTGATATTTGAAGAGTCATGGCAGTCAGGCGAAGTCCCTGGGGACTGGAAAAAGGGAAACATTGCATCCATTTTTAAAAAGGGTATGAAGGAGGACCCTGGGTATTACCGACCTGTCAGCCTCACTTTTGTGCCTGGGAAGATCATGGAACAGATCCTCTGAGAAGCTATGCTAAGGCCCGTGGAGGACAGGGAGGTGATTCAAGACAGCCAGCATAGCTTCACCAAAGGCAAGTCTTGCCTGGTCAACATAGCAGCTTTCTATGATGGAGTGAATACATCGGTGGACAAAAGGGAAGAGTCATGGATGTCATCTATCTGGACTTCTGTAAGGCCTTTGACACGGTCCTCCACAACATCCTTCTCTCTAAATTGGAAGGATATGGATTTGATGGTGAACTCTTCAGTGGATAAGGAACTGGCTGGATGGTCACATCCAGAGGGTAGTGGTCAATGGTGCAATGTCCAGATGGAGATCAGTGACAAGTGGTGTCCCTCAGGGGTCCATATTGGGACCAGTGCTCTTTAATTTCTTCATCAATGACATTGACAGTGGGATTGAGTGCACTCTCAGCAAGTTTGCAGATGACACCAAACTGAGTGGTGTGGTTGACACACCTGAGGGACAGAATGCCATCCAGACAGACCTGGACAAGCTGGAGAAGTGGACCCATGTGAACCTCACAAGGTTCAACAAGGCCAAGTGCAGGGTCCTGCACCTGGGTTGGGGCAACCCCCAGTATCAATACTGGCTGGGGGATGAAGGGATCGAGAGCAGCCCCACAGAGAAGGGTTTGGGGATACTGGTGGATGAATAGCTGGACATGAGACAACAATGTGTGCTCACAGCCCAGAAGGCCAGCCATATCCTGGGCTGCATCAAAAGAAGCGTGGCCAGCAGGTCAAGGGAGGTGATTCTGCCCCTCTACTCTGCTCTGGTGAGAACCTACGTGGAGTACTCCGTCCAGCATGGGAAAGACATGGACCTTGTGGAGTGGGTCCAGAGGAGGGCCACAAAAATGGTCAGAGGGATGGAACACTTCTCTTATGAGGAAAGGCTGAGAGAGTTGAGGCTGTTCAGCCTGGAGAAGAGAAGGATGCAGTGAGTCCTTACTGCAGCCTTTCAGTACTTAAAAGTGGCTTATAAGAAAGATGGGGACAAACTTTTTAGTAGGGGCTGTTGCGATAGGACAAGGGGTAATGGTTTAAACTAAAAGAGGGTAGATTCAGAATAGATATAAGGAGGAAGAATTTTTTTTACTCTGAGGGTGGTGAAACCCTGGTACAGGTTGCCCAGAGACGTAGATGCCCCATCCCTGGAAACATTCAAGGTCAGGTTGGACAGGGCTCTGAGCAACCTGATCTAGCTGAAGATGTCCCTGCTCATGGCAGGGGGGGGGTTGGACTAGATGAGCTTTAAAACATTGCTTCCCACCCAAACTATTCTATGTTTCTATAAAAAAGCAAGTTGAAAAAAGGAAGTTATTTAATTTAGAGATGGCATGAATAAGGTGAAACATGGCAGAAAGATAAAACACAGCTAGAAGCAGAGCAGAAAAAAAGGGAGTGCCACAAATAGCTATCTTATGATATGAAAATAAGAGGAGCAAAAGTACACTTGAAAAAAGTCTATCTACACAACTAAATTGTAGAACTTCATGCCACAATTCAACATTAAATCCCTGTGATTCAAAATATAAGCCCATCATTAAGTAATAGAGATTTGCAGGAGGAAAAAAGCCTGTTAGGATTTCAGTAACTGACCATCCACTAACAGACTTTCTGAAATAGTTTCTGAAACCAGTACTGTCCACTGCCAGTATGCATGGCAAGGCAGTTCACTGGCATACATGGAGAAGGCTTTGAACAGTGGAAAGGCTCACACACACAAAAGACAGGTTTGAAGCAGTTTCTACCTTTTAAAAGGTTGACAGCACTGAAGTACCTGTGTGACAAGACCCTGGAGTTTGATCTTTCATTTTTTCCATAATAATAAATCAAGTGACACAATTTATTCTACTATGCCTTTTCAAGTCCAGCTGTTAGAATTATGTGCTCTTAGCTCCAAAACAATACATTATTACTGCCAAGTGCTATTTATCATTTCAGATGTTAAATTCTTAGTGGTATTAATTATTTATAGGGCAAAGACAACTCAACTCTTAAAATGTAAAATAAGGATACAAAGTCTCCTTTGATGTATATCCTTTGAAATTTATAAGTGTCATAAATCTTCCAGTTGGGTATCTTTCCGGTTTAAACCCATCAAATTATATGAACTTACCAGAAATGCTTTATGCTGTTCAGTTTAAGTAAGCCACCTATTCACTAGGTAATTCAACGTGCTTTGCATCAAGACTAGATATTTGCAATTTACAGAGAGCATCTTCTATGAGCAACATTATAGTCCTAATTTTGGAGTAAACTTTGCAGAAAATAGGAATAACCACCAACTGTGGTGGAGGTTTTTACAATGAACAGCATTCTACGCTTGCAGGTACAGTCAAGACAAGAAAAAAAAAAGTATTTTCCATCAAGATGACAAGGCATCAAAATTCATTTCATAGATATAGGAATGACGTTACTTTAATTAAAAATGATTCGTCTCAAAAGCTATTTGACATTCCAAACCATGATAGATACAGACTGCAAAAAATGAAAATCAGTCTGGCTGGTACGTTAGGCCAGGTGTCAAGTTAAAGTTTAAGTAATTCTAGAGGATGTTCTCCTCTTTAAATAAGCAGAAGTATAATCAGGTAAAAAAAAAAAAATCTATCTAGTAATTAACATTTAGCTTTAGCAGCAATTATAATCTAGAATATTGTATTTTTAAAACAAGAAATTCTAGGAAAAGAAAGGAACAGACATTTATTCAAAGACTATTAAAATTATTATATTAGTATCTTATATACCTTATATATTGTTACATTATATTTCTGTAAGCATACGTGATCATCTTTTTTTTTTAAATTAACTTCTAAATGCCCTTTTATTTCCTGGTTAGAAATAACTACAGTCAAAAAAAGGTGAACAGGCTCTGAATCAGGGGTGAATAAATGCACCTAAGCAACCTACAAAATCTAATGGTAGCACTGCATAACATAACCCAGCAGGTTTCATGGGAAGGAGGGGGGAAAAAAAAAAAAAAAAAAAAATCAGCAAACAAATTGATCATGAACTATCTTTATAGGAAAAGATTGTTATTTCAGAGGTTTAGTTGGAGGCAGAAAGAGTAGTGCAGGGCTCCAATCATACAGTCGCTACAACGTGACGGTTGTACATTCCCTTTGTATAACATGTCTGATTCTTCAGTATTAGGTATTTTAAGGAGTCATGTTATGCAAAGCAGGTGCTTAAGTTATGTCACTTAGCAGATGACAACAATGTAAAGACTTTGTAGCTATGATTTCAGCTGAAGAGCGGCATCAGCAGTTGGGATTTTGAGAAATTTACTCCTTCCTACCTGCAGGCAAGGGATAAAATTTTCCTAGACTGACACTACAGCTTTTTTAATGTAGCCATGGTTATGAGAAAATTGAGGCAATAAAAAACAATTAAAGACAATAATGGTTATCACAATAAAGGATTTCAACACAGTACTGAGATCTCAGGGAATTTGAATTGCTAATTTCTCAATTAAAAAGTAAAACTTTCAGGGATGGCATAGTCAGTATATTTACAGAAGTACAGGTAGGTTTTTTTTCCTCGTCAAAAGAACTCACACCAGCCTTGCATAAAGAGCTCTAATGGCATTCACTTTCTTGATCAGATGGAGAGTTATCTCAGAGCCTTCAGTAAGTGAGATGGTACATCTAAAGAACAAGGAAGTATCTCCCTTAATATAAGGAATAAATTGAGCTCCTTAAGTATTTAATTTTAAATCTCATTTTCAAACTACTGCACACACACAGAGTTGTGCCTTAAATTTCTTTTCAGCTTATTGTTCATCTTTTGCAAGCAAAAATGCGAGACATCCCAGCATTCCTCTTGGGATATCAGCCCCAAATTAAACTCAAAGTCAGTTGTGGGTATGTGTGAGGGGTAAGGTTTTTTTATTTGTTTGTTTTGTTGTTTGGTTGTGGAGGGTTGGGGTATTTGGTTTTTTGGGAGATTTGGTTTGCTTTTTTGTTTGGTTTTAAATATGTTCCATCATAGCACCAAGTCTCTTGACCTCCTATATCAGGTTATCCATTATGATTTTCAACTCTTTTCTAAAACCTTTCCTTCAAGATAACCTGTTGCACCATCAATGGTTTTTGTCCTTAGCTAAATAACTTTCATTTAAGGTTGGTTTGGTTTTTGGGTCTTGGTTGCTTGTTTTAACACAGCATTTATATGAACATTTGGCCTATAGCATGTTAAAATGTAGTTAGCAATTTGTCATCCTCAATAATTGTCAAATATCCAATGTTTATGTCATCCCCTATGTGCAGCTATCACCCTTCAATAACTATCTCTGGCATCAACTCCAGGTCACCGATAAAAATATTGATTATGAAATCACCTGAGAGATTATGACATCCATTTATGCTTCAGGTCTGACAAGCCAGTTTTTAAACTTGTAAATGCATCTCTTACTATTTAATTTTATATCGAATAAGAAAAGGTAATATAAAAATTTTGTCAAAAGCCTTAAAATGCATTAATCACCATACTTTATCAAACAGTATGTAGTCTAACTGACAAAGGCTGTAAAACAGATGCATGGGTAGGTAAAATTTTGTCTTAAATACTAATTCCAATAGAGACATAATATTCTTAGAATCTATGGTCAGAAGGTAGCTTACGTCTGTGGATGCAGCAAAGGTGCAACATAAACCTTCCTTACAGCACCCCACCATGAACACAGAGGAGAAGATCCTGTGCTTGACTGAGTGCAGGGATAATTAGGGTGACCCAAACAAGAGAGAAGAGAACATCAACTTTCTAACACATATCCAAGTATGTGCACAGCATAACTCCCACATAAAATAGAAATAAAACTCTCTGTACCAAAGCTACTTTAAGAGACTAACACATTATTTCCGCTTTTATTCTGTCTTCTCAAAAAGAGAAAAAAAAAAGTTCAATAATATTTGCTAAAATTTTCATTACAGGAAAAATTTGAGATATAAAAAGAATTTTTAATTAAAAATTTTGCAGTGTTCTTCCAGTTCTTTGTGGAAATAACATACTGTAAAACACTAGATTAATTATTTTTGAGCTGGAAAGCAATTACATTATGTTCTGTTTGTATTATATCACTGTAACTTGCCTGAAGCATGGAAAACATGAACACTGATCACTTAAAAAAAGAAAACATTGGAAACTAGTGTAAGTTAAATGCCTGTGTTAATTCATAACAAAACAAAGAAGCAGAAACTCCAAACAACAGTATGATATACATATAAACACACATAAATTAACATACATAAAAAAGATGGATGGAAACCAGGTATCCCTACCTAATGGAAACATGACATTTTGGAATGTTCCCTTTTATGAAAAAATTTAAGAGCTTTTAAAGATCCCTCCCAACATTTTTGGCACTTTTTGTTATTATTATTGTAAGTGTTAGTTTTACTTTCTCATACCAGGGACTAAAGTGGAAGATCACATCACTCTCAAATAGCTGATATTTCTGTAGGTGAGGGGCTTTTCAGTAATGTGTGATATAAGATGCCCTGGAGGGTAGAATCCTGGTCCAACATTATTTTTATCTTACTGGGGTGTGAGACAATGTGTCATAACAGCTAAGCTAAAGACGTAATCTCTATGTGGTCCAGTGATCTCCAATACTTCCAGCTGAATAGCCCATACAGTTGGGCTGTTTACAAGTACAGAGAAGGGCTGAACACAAGGACTCCTCTGTTCACATCACAGGACCACTGCACATACACAGTACAGTAGATTCAAAATAAACAGGAGATCCAATCCTTCCCCCCTTGGACGGGCAGAGAGGTCTAAGTTGTAGAAATTGCTTGGGCACTTTTCTGGCAATCTCCAGAAAATGTGTATGTTTGGTCACATTAGTCCACTCCTGAGTAATTTGTTCAGCTCACCACTTCTCTCTGAAACGTCCATGAAGGTGTTCACTAGCAAGCATTGCAGGCTGGATGTATTGCTCTGATCAACTCTTAATATGTTATAGAGTCAAAAAGCTTCGATGAGAAAAGTTAAAACAAACACACACACAACTCAAAAGCTAGAAACATTTCTGAATAATAACAACGTCAAACCTGACACATTTAGTAATGGGGGCAAGAGGGTTTTGTTTAAAAATATAGATTTATCAAAACAAAGCAAAAAAAAAAAACCCTCCAGAAGTTTGGAAAATGCTCTGAAAAATCCAATCCAGAATGACAGGATTAACATTACAATAATCTTATAAGAAGTTTCAGGAACTCAAGAACTGCTGTATTGAGTCAGATCCAAGGTCTGTCCCACAACACACCATGTCCTGCCAGCTGTCAGTAGCATTTGATTAGGAAAAGAATAAAACAGGACCAGTACAGAATGACACTTTCCCAGCTCTAAAGGCTCTGAGGCGAGATGTTGATCACTGTGTTTAATGATCTCTGATGGATATATCTTCTATTAGTTGGTCTAGGCTTTCTTTAATCTATTTATAGATTTGCCCAGCTGCAATCTTCACAGTTCAAAAGTAATTTGAAGTAATGAGTTTAATGTTTCCACTCCTAATTTTATAGCTCCTTATCTCTTCTTCCACATTTGAGAGCCATTCTTCATAAGGAAGCTATTCCATGCTATGATCCATTTCTCCAACATTTTATGCTTAAGATGTGATGAGAAGAGCTTCATGGCATATCTGCAGTAGGAAGTTGTGCACAGATGGATGGAGTAGGATAATAGCGTTCTCGAGGTTTTCAGGACTTTCCTGATAAATTCCAAACCCATCATTTCTCATCTGACTAAGCACTGACTGCAACTTTTCAGAAGTTCTGAGCATGTAACTTGTTATAAATATAGACGGTATACTTCAAGAATACTACCTTCACCAAAATAACAGCGAGTGGAAAACAAAAGACCTTCCACTGTAGAAGAAAAGTGACTTGCTTTCATTCTTAACAAGAATAACTTTACTCAGAAAATGGAAGTAGTGTCTGGAGTATTACTTTATGAATTATTGTTAATTTCCACAGTTAGACAATCCAAAATTTTAGGACATACAAAGATGCCTTTGGATCTTTTCTATCTCCTTCATATACTAAAGAAACATTTAAAGCTCTGAAAGCCTTAAATACCTTCCTTGTTTTTCCACACGTGTAGAGCTTGAGAATCTTTTTTCCTTTATCTTATGTTGAACAAGGTAACGTGCCCCTCACACAATGAAGGATTGATTATGGAGTATACCTTGTTATAAGGGTGTCTGCACATTTTCAGAAAAAAAAATGGCATTGCTGAAGTTACCTATATTTCTTTAGAAAAGCAGCTCCCTATTACTTTTTACACAATGAAGGAGCACATACAGGTTTGAAGCTCTAAGTGTACCTATCTAGTATCCCCTGTGTTGTAAATAAACATTCTCACTCCATGACTATTGTGTTTAGTTTTCAAATATAAGAGGTCATGACACTGGGGACACTTCATAAAAAACAGAAAAAGTTAAATTATTCAAGGAATTACAATAACGTATAATTAAAACCTATAGTTTCCTTAGCGGGGGACAGATATCTGCAGACTACAGCTAAATTGTTTTTGCAGACAGTGACAGAAAATGATACTCCTATTTAGTAAAATACTTCAAAGGGAAAATACTTTCTATTTCTGAGTTCACCTGATAATCTTCAGAAAAATATTAGTCACTGTGACACTGAAAGAGCTAGGAAAATAATCTCAATGCTTAGCTTTTTCCTAATTAAACTTTATAAGATTATATTTTGCAGCCATTTCAAAATTCAGAGGGACTGAATTACCCAGGATACCAAGACGGGGAGACGGAAAAAAAGACACTGAGAAGCAAACACCCGTTAGTACTGAACTCTCTTTTTACAGTAGCCATATATAATGCTACATTAAGCCTGATGAAGCTTGTAGACAATTAAATGAAAACCTACTGCACTCATTAAAAGATATATGGCATATTTTGTTTCAACGTTCTAGACCGAAATGAAAGATGATTATGGAATATACCTTGTTATAAGGGTGTCTGAGCATTTTCAGAAAAAAAAAAATGACATTGCTGAAGTTACCTATACTTCTTTAGAAAAGCAGCTCCCTATTACTTTTTATGGATTATCTGCAGCGCTTATTCCAGCACAAACAGATCCAGTATTACCCAATGGACAGAGGCCTCAAGGGCAGACAGTGTCACAATTCAGCATAAGCTTTCCTAGCACAATCCTTCAAAGCCTAGGAAGATCAAGTTCTCTCAGAAAACATATAAGTCGGGCCATCACAAAAGTTATTGGAAACATTTTTCTTTGCATGCAAGTAAGTTTTCATGACTACAGTCTCACAATGATTTTGATGTGGGAGATCCATTTTAATTATTAGCTTGTTATATATCGGCTACATTTCAAACAATTTTGCCCCACAGATTCTATTTTTCTGTAACAGTTATAAAATTTCTGCTATATTTAAGTGCCACTTCTTTGCTAGGACATTTTAAGTTCTGTCTCCCACTGTAACAAGCTTCACACTCCCTCTGTGTAACACACTCACCTGCTTCCAGTGAACACCAGCTCCTGTGCCGGGAAGATCAGTGAAAGTTTGAAAAGCATTGCCACAGAACAAGCAACTTCACACGTATTTAATGGAGAACTTACCATCTGCTTTCTGTTTCTTTGGGTAGTTTTTTCCCCCTCCCAAAATTTAAACATTACCGGGAGAGAAGAGCGAGCCAGGCTGCTGGGACATTAAATATTAGTGGCAAACAAAATGTTTGAGAAGTGAATAGTCAGTGGGCCTGTGCTGCTACTCATCTGAGAGGAGGCATTTACACTCTGCAAACAATCCCTAACCTCTGTGTCCAAGACAGAAGTTGAGGTTACTTAAATGTTCAGTGTAAGGGTCTGATCAGAGGAAATACACAAATCCCTTTTTTTCAGAAGAACTGTGGATTGTATATGTATGTACAAAAAAAAAAGAAATAAAGTGTGACTTTGACAGGTGGTTGTATATTATTGAGTGATAGCAACACTTAAAGTCGGTTACTTCTGCTTTCTCATTATTTAAAATTGAATTATGTTTAGCTGATTTATTATTGTTTTTAAGTTTCAATAGATAGAGGAAATTATCTCAAAAATATAGCTGACTACAACCTCATAACCTTGAATGCCTGGATGCCACAGGTAGAGACAAGTCAGTCAGACTACTACCTTTACCTTACCTTGGTTTCTTTCTCATCATCCAACACAAAACCAGAAAACGTAACTGGAGCTTTGACCAAATGATGTTTTGTAACTATTTTCACATTCCCTTCACAGAAAACATTAAAAACAACAACACACCAACAACCAAAATCAAAACACCTGAACAGAAGAATAATTTGGCTGACCACCATAGTGGTTAGGATGGTAGAGAGTGAAACTGCAGACAACCAGATAATAGTACTTTCTGAGCTACACAAGATAATGTTCTATTTAACAATCCTTGACAGAGTTTTCTTCTATTAATCTCTTGTAGTTTTTTCAAATCTGTATCTGACATACCTGAGTTATTATAAAGTTAATAAATAAACAAAATCAAATCTAAAAAAACCCCAACCACCAACCCAAAAAAACACACAAGATATCTAAGTTGCCAGCAAAAATGCACCACACTCCATTCAAACAGTTCTTGACTTGGGAATTGCGAAGTCCATCCCCACCAGAACTTTATAACTCTCAGTAAAACATTCCTGGAGGTGTGTTCCCTATTGCACTGTCACCACTAATGCAACTAAGGATTGCTTGTAAATTAATAATTGATGAGGCAAGACAGTAAGGAGATTAAATCTTGCAGAAATCAATCAAAGAAAGAAAAACTTTAAAAAAACTAATATCCCACTCATGGCTTTATGAAAATATTTTTCTTTCAACCATAAAGGAGACAGTATAGTTTCATCATGCCTATGGATTATGAACACACTGATTTATTTACGCTCTGCAGAGCACCTCACTGTCTCTTCTGTACAGAGCTAAAATTGTGGACACCTATCTTCTGAAAGGAGCCACTGAAGTTAAACTACACATTCCACATAAACTATCATTGTATTAGTTTTTGCTGTTCTTACCGAAATTGTTGTCTTTATTTCTTAAGCAAATGTTAAGTATTTGTGCCTTTAAAAATGAATGCACATATATGTCTTCAAAAACCATTAAAATACACTGAGTAATAGTATCAGTATTCTGAAAGTAGAATATATGTCTAAGCATGCACTGTTAAAAACAGGTTATTTGCATAAATGCTTCAAAACTCATTTTATTTCTTCCATGACTGCAGTAGTATACTACATTTGATTTATTACTTGTGTTACAACAGTGTCTAACAGTTTACCTGGCAAAAATCGAACTGTGCTTAGTGTTGTACAAAGAAAAAATGAAAACAACTGCTATCTATAACATAAAGCTCAATCTAATAAATCATAGGCATTGAATATAGAATGTAAGTGCAAGAGACGAGTAATGGAAAAATACAGAAGCATTAGTAAGAATTGAATTTACATATACAGAAAAATTATTCATACATAGATGTTTTAAGTACATTAAATATTCAAATAAATAAACCTAATTACTAAGCATACTTTAACACTAGTCCCTGAAGTTTCTATGCTATTCAGCATCAACCAGTTGTTTTCTGTGCAGTGCAGCAGAAAGCAGGCCCTACCACAGGGTAAAGGCTTTCCTACTGAACTGCAGGACAGTATTCTTGCAGGAAAAGAATCGCAGGGAAGGTGGGGGAATACACATACACTGTTGTTAGTAGTGCTGAAAAAAATAACAGTTAGTCACACACAACTTCATTTAAAATGTGATAATAAACTCCTAATTAATTACCTGAAAGATAATGTCACTGCTACTGAAATCAAATTACCTCTATTTATAGGTTCACAGCCAGGCATGGTAACTGGAAGCAAGGTGACAACCTGATACATCTTATACAAGAAGGATGACTTATGCAGGACTGCAAGAGGACTAGAATTATATATCTGAGGGAATGAAGAAAGGATCCAATAACAAAAAAAAATTAGGTGGGCTGTCAGGATCACAGTAGTTGATCAGGAACAGATGTCAATGGATATTAAGTTTTTTCATAGAGTCACAGAACATGTGGCTCCAATGTTTGAGAAATGAGATGTGGTCCAATTCAGCATTTTACGTGTGTCTTAGATGCTATAAATAACAAATTTCAGAAAATGCTGGAATGGTGGGGAAATGCAAGGCATTAACAGAAGCCATATTCAAACAGAGCATAATTTAAAGGAATGCCATAAACCTTTGGATAGAGAGGGAAACAGATGAGCCAGAGATGCTGATTTTGCAGCTTTTTTTCCACCCCTTCTTGCAGTCAGTGGAACTGTTACCTCTTTTTGGGAGAAAGTCTACACGCACTTTGCTTGCTCTCCATAAATATATGTAGGTCTATAAAATTCACACTTAATACAGCAAGGAGATGTGCACAAGACAGGAAGGAAGGATCGACGGGCAGAGAAAAAAATAGAATTATTCCTACCATTGTAATTCAGAGCTAACATAGTCTCTTCAGGAGAGGTAGGGCCTTTCTCTTAACTATTTCTGCTCACTGCAAGCCCCCTCTTGTATTAAGTTGTATATTTATTTTTAACCTCTACATACTTGCCCTCAGAGGGGTGCATTGTATTCTTAGATGATCAATTGTAGTTTACACAGATTACTGTAGGCTATAATTCCAGTCACTCATACATCGGTACCTCCATCCATTATTCCTGCTACCTGGGAAGGGATCATTATTAACTTTAAACCATTTATTAAACCTTTTCCTATTCCATCCACCTTCTTTAACATTTATCACCTCAAACACTTCTCCTCACACATCCAAACTCCCCAGCAAAGTACAGTTCTCTGAAACATTACTTTGACTTTCCCAGTGACTCAGACACTTGATAATTAGCAAAGCCCCTACCAAGATTGATCACCTAGAGTCTAATTAAATACTAAGTGTGAGCATTTCCTGATTACATTCAATTGCATTATGCAAAACTAATGCCAAGCCCATACACTTATTCTTCACAGGAGCAATTTGTACCAGCAGTTCTCTCTTTTATAGCTTTGTTTCATCCCAGCTTCACTGTCCAAAGTTTGTTATTATAAAAAGATTAATATTTTTCATAGTTCTGATACTTAAAATATTCAAATGCAATCCTTTAGCAGAATAAAATAACAAATAAGGGAGAACAATGGCTACACATGAGAACACTGCCTCCTCCAAAATCAGTGAGCCTTAGGAAGATCACTAGCAGATTTCCCTCTTATTCAGAGGGTCACCACTCTGTCACCCCTCAGCTAAGCACCTTGCAAAGCACAGACTAGTGCATAAATTGATACTCCACACAATTTAATTCATATAAAGAAAAAAAACACACACTGAGTTTTCTATCCCTTCACAACATCACTGCCCGTAGTGGCCATGAAGCCATAAAAATACCACTAAATCCAGAATTCAAGAATTTAACTTTTCTCTTCTTTCTCCAAAAAACCTAGTAAAATCAGATTTCTTCTTCAGAAACTAAGAACATTTGAAATTCAGAGATACTGCCCTAGTGAACTTTTCAGAACAATGTCCATGTCGAATCTGCAGATACGATGCTTTGAAAAATGAAAGGGTACTGTAAAGACAAAAAGACCTACAAACAAGAAGAAAAATAAAGGCTAGAAAGCTCTTGGTTGCATTACTTTTTCATCCTAGTGCTCAACTTCAAGGAAATTTTAGATCCATACAAGGTAAGCAAGACCAAAATAAAGGTTAAAAAAAAAAAAGTCATACAGTCTATAAACAATAAAAATATACCACTATTATTGATAATAAAAGGTTTGTTTAAACTTGAGGCTTCAAAATAGCCAGTTTGAAGTTTTTGTTCTGGAAATATTCCCTGGTATTCTCATGTCTGAGGATGATTGCTTTTCTGTCATTCAGCTACACATGGAGAAACATTATTTGAATAAGGAATATCTACTTACAAATTAATTTCAAAAGAAAAAAATCCAGAACTATGAATTAAGAACTCCTCACAAGGAAAATACTCGTCTTCTCCCCCAGAAACAAAGAAAAGGTATCCAGACACTGCTGTTCTTATCTGTATTTCTTCTTTCAGATATAGTTAGTACAAGAGTTAAACCCTGGTTGTTCAGATGACCTACCAATATAAAATTAACCTATTAATACTGTGCGAGAGAACAAAAAGCTTGTAATTGTTCCTTCCTCCTTGAAAAGCAGCAGGAATAATCTGGTCCATAGTTATTTATCACAGCTTGTACAGAAAAGCCACAGAAGTATTGGGAAAAGGACCCAGGTAGCTTTTTTGCTAGAGTTAATTCTAAACAAATGAGATTATGGCAATATGTACTATTTTAATGAAATGGAATTACTTTGTGCAGATGTTTCTCTTCTGGTGATTTTTTTCTTGGACACCTTATTTAGGTTCTGGCTTTAGAGTCAGAGACACTTATTTTAGGACCCAGCAAGTAAGGCATTGCCTTCTCTAGAATCAGTCTGGCACCCTTCACCTTCACAAGCACTCCTCCAAATCCAGCTCACTCCAATCCTCCTAGAGCCACAGGACACTTACACGTGTAGAACAAACATTACCTCCAACCTGATTTTGTTGTCACAAATTAAAAATTAATGCCTGAACACTGCATAGTATCTAGATATATGTACATTGAAAAGATGATCTTTTATACTTTGTGAACACTTGATCCAGTTTTGAATGAAAATAAAGTCTTGAAAGTTAGAAAAACAAGCAAAAACCCCTCCAAACAAACAAACAAATCAAAAACAAACCAAGCAAAAAAAGCCACAAACTCTTGTTGCTCTTAAGTCATCTATGCTTTAACCACTGTTCTACCAAGGTAGCACAAGCAGGGCTGTATACGATAATGGAGAATATAGGAGAAGGATACACTTCACATCTTTCTTGCAAGAAACATTCTAGTATAAATGTTCTATCAGCCAGAAAATAAGTTTAGAGAATAACTAAGGAGCAGCTAAGTGAATTACTGTTGTAAATGTCTATCAAAGCATCAGACAGTACCCTTTATCAACACTATCAAACAGGCCTTCACTATACATCTTACAGTACAATAAAAGGTGAATTTGAAATGTGCTTTCTATTTGGGAAACAAACAGGTTTCATAATTTAATCCCTGGATAAAGTAGAACAAACAATGTTTCCTCTCTATAAAAGCAACTATGCTGAAACCTTCCTCAATGCTAATTTTGCAACACAATTATAATATTACAAACATAACATTAAAAAGACTTGAGTAGAAGTCATATGTAATGGTAACTTAACACTCAAAGCTCAACCATTACATAAAGAGGGAGAAGTAAAAAGCAAAAAGGAAACATCAGAGTCATCACAAGATTTACAGCACAGTAAGATGTGTACATTTAAACCAGCTATGTCTACAATGCTAACAGTTTCAGGCTTTTATACTACCCAAAGTAGTTTCATTCTTTTTAACTTGAAGTTGACTGTTCTTGCTTTTCTCTTTTACTATGTATCATGTGAAATAGCCTTGGCTTATTTATGAAAGCTAGAAGTAGTATTTTTATTGTTGTATTTATTACAGTATTACTGTAAAGCCAGTAGGGTTTAAATTGTCCATATGCACTACTCATTTGAAAGAGCAAAGAAAAGGCATTTACACTTAAACAGGAGAGCAGGAGAAAGTAGACAAACAAGGGTAAGAAATTCAGCCAGTCTAGTGTCTGACACGTTGAACCACACTGGTTCAGATGGAAGACTTCTATTTTGAGAAAAACTGACTGCTTCACGACAGTATGCCTGACCTGCAAGGGGAGGTCTGAAGTGACCATGAGTGACGCATTTTCATGGAAAGTTTCTGACTGTAACTACTTGCGCTGTAGGAAGAACTCATTTATTATTAGACATCTCATACTTATTACCTTATTCCTACCAAACCATTATTTTTCAGTCTTATTAGAAGCACCTAGTACGTACTACCAGATGATCATGACCGGTTGTGCTTACGTAGTACTGACAATGCAAAGGAAAGAAAGAGGCACACATTCCCCCTACAGAACTAAAGCTCATCTATAGCACTATTATAACTCACAGCTGTGATTAAGGTTTTTCTAAAGCTTCCTCAACATAGATTAGCAGATAAAGATTTACTTCCAGCAATGCAGTTCAAGAAGAAATAAAAATTTCTGGACAAACCAGATACCTGTTAGAAATAGGGTTCTTTCTAACCAAAAAGATTCAGTATACTTCAATTACCACAGCTCAGAGTCATTATCTGTTACAATACAAGAAATAGAAAGAGTAAGAGAGCAAAGAACAGGTCTGTCTGACCATACAGAAGTTATACAAAAAGTCATATTAAGAACAAAACTCCAAAACCCACCCCACATTCCTCTCTTTCTAAAAATATTTTTTAAAACACATATTGTCTGGAAAGTCTTACAGGTTCAGGAATTTAACAGGCATAGAATAGCAAAAACATTACAGCAAATAATTCTGAATGAAGGGCCATTGTATATCTGCCTATGTTTACAAAATAGTATTTTAAGAAAGTACCATAAAAAAAAATATTATCAAAATGGTGAATTTACCTAATTTGAATAACAGTACATTCATAGCAGCTCAGTGAAAGTGTTTCCAAGAACGCCTGTCAGTGGTTTCTGCACAAAATTTGATGCCTATCAAGGAGAAACAGAACCTTTCAGCTACATTTATGCTTGTTCAGTTCCCAAGGGCATTTTTAGGCCGCCCTAATTAAGGCAATGCTTTACTAGTGCTCCTGCAGTTGCAGGTAATTGGCAATTACTAACAGCAGGGTTCTGATGAGGATTTACTTTGTTAAAGTAGGAAAAAAAAAAAAAAAAAACCATAAACCTGTTTTCTTCTTTTATTTCTCTAAGCCCAATCCCACAAACAATGGTAATGAATTCCAATTTAGCTTAGATTCTACTAGGCGAGTTTTTTTATCAGTCAGTTACATGAAACATTCAAAGAACCCAGACATCAAAACAGGGATTTCTCATAGCTGCAAAATGCTGAATTTTAACAGTAAATGTTAAATTTTAAACAGCAGATTTATGTTGATTTAAAAATACTGATAATACAGAGACAGAGAAAAAAAATATTAAAAAAAAATCACAGGAGACAATTCATTTTACCTGAAAACATAGACATATTAAATGTTACATATGAGATAATAAATGTTACATATAATGTGATGTTGCACAGTCCTTGTAAGCATCAAGTAACTGTTATACAGCTAGGTCTCCCAGGCCTCTCTGCTTAGAGAAACAGTTCAAAGAGGAGAGCTACCAGCAGTGCATGAGGACTGAAGCAAGGACTAATTGAGAGAACTCAACTCATACAAGTCAATGGGACCCAACAGGCTGAACCTGAAGGTGCTGAGAAAACTGGCTGATGTACTTGCAAGGTCCCTCTCTATCATCTTTGAAAAGTCATGGAGATCGGGGAAGGTCCCCAAGAACTGGAGAAAGACAAATGTTGCACCCATCTTCAAAAGAGGCCAAAAGGACAATCCAAGGATGTGGACGGGTGGATAATTATGTGAGTAAAAGTGGGCTGGATAATTAGACTCACAGGGTAGTGGTTAATGGTCATACTCTAACTGGAGGCTGGTGACCAGTGGAGTACCACAGGGGTCTCTTATGTTTAGTACCTTTATCAAAGACTTGGAGGAGGCAACAAAGATGGGCTATCAGGACATTTCACTGAGATAAAATTAATCCAATCCAGTCTTAAAGCTGGACAAGTTCTGAAATTCTGTGTCTATAATTTGTATGTGGATATATACATGTGTGCCTTTATGTGTACATACCCACCTAAAACACTAATGATTTCAAATTAATGTATTTCATGTGTTCTCTTACAGTAGCTACCCCAAGAACAAACTACCTAAGGAAAAGTTTAATCATGTTCCATTCAGCTATGATGAAACACCAGTGGACTTCTAAGCCTTGTGCTGAAGGGCTAGAAAATGTAACAGAGTTCTTTTTCCTTCTATATAACTCTTTAACCCCCCCATAAAACTGTGGAAAATCATTCTTTGTTGTTACAAAAAAGGATTAAAATCATTAAAATGTGTTTACTGAAGTCTTTTGTATAGAAGTTCTTGTACACTTCTACAGGTCATATATGAACACTGTTATATAGTACTCCTTTCCATTTTTGTCGTTACAAATACACCCTCCTCTACTCCTTCAAGCTTTACAGATGTTAACTGCAGGAACCATTCACTCAGTGAGCAGAAATGTCTTATGTGGGCTTTCTGGTTGGTCAGTACTAATAAATTCAGTTTTAATATAAAACATAAATATTTCCATTAATAGCTTATAAACACAGGAAATATGAAAGGAATCTTACTTGTTCACATCTTTAACCACAGAATGCATTATTTTGAACAGCTACATCTGCGTACTAGGTATACATTTCCATAGTCATTACATCATCTTGAATGTTAAATAACCATAATACCAAATGAATGATACAGAATTAAAATACTTCTGAGAATTTATCCATTCATAAATAATGAAGTAAAAAAGAAATATGATTATAATCATATAGAGAATTGTAATATGATATAATTCTCCTAGCTTCACTTTGTAAAAATACATATACTTTATACAAAATAGGTACACTATCAGATGGGCACCTATGCTCTGTATCCACCTTTAATTGCAACCACTACCCTTTAAAAAGCTCAGGTGAATTAGGCAGATTATTGTTCTGCATTAAATAAAAGGCCAAGAAGTAAATACAGAAATCAATGACAGATGTAATTTTTGTAAACCTTACCCAGAAGCTGTTTGACAAAATTATTTCCTACAGCAGCAGGTGAACAAATAACCTAACTAAACTACTTTATTTTGAAGTTTTTATATTTCCATTGCTCCAAATGCAACCGCAAGAAGAGCAGGTATGAATTTAGAGCATTTAGTTTATGACTTTTGTAAAGTTTGGTAACACAGCTGATAACAAATCTAACATTTCTTGTCTCATTAGAAGTGAAACAATTAGTTTATCAAAATAAACCACTGCATGGTAGGCTTTCACTATTTTGATAACACAAAGCACTTTTTAGATTCAAATATCTGACCACAGGTTTCAAATTGAGAATATTTCGCTACTGAGGCATTGTTAGGGAAACAAATGAAATTACAGAATTATTCATAATTGGTATTACTTCTGACAAAATATGTCTTTGTAGTGAAATAAAAATACTTTAAGATAGGAAACTAGTTTCTGAAAAACATTCATCTCAAAAGTGAAAAATTTCTTCTGAATCTTCATGGTGGAACAGAGATATAAGCACTTGTCAAGTTCTGGGAGGTAAAATATTGGCTCTTTCTTCTTTATATGAAATTCAAAGTGTAAAGGTCAACAGAAGCTCAAGAAGAAATACATTGATAAATTGAGGAGAAAGTTTAGAGAAGTGACAAACTACTAAAGGACTAGGAAAAATACTGCAAAACCTTATACTTTATTTTGAAAGATTCAAGGAGCTCCATCTTTAAAATTACAGAGAGGAATCAAAGTTAAGGGGTACAATCTGAAAGAGAAAACCCATTATGTGGAAGAAAAATTCTATAATGATGATGTTCATTTTAGAAATTCCAGTACCTAGGAACTAAATATAAGAGCAAGGTAAAATACAGATAGAATGGATGCACTTCCTTGATATGTATTACACACAGACTAAATGACCACAGTAGATCTTTTACCAGCTGTGTGATGAAATAATTCTCCCTCCTCCTTTCTTTTTTTTTTTTTTTTAATTACAGTACTGCTTAGAGAAAGTAATCACATTAGAGTGATTATGATAGCTGCCACATAGACATAAAAAACAACACTAGTTTTGATGTTTGCAAATTAACACAACAGGAAAGACAAAGGTAATGAGGTAGCAGTGAAATATCTCTTTACTGACTGGTTAAACAGATATATCTTGGCTGATGGCCACTTCAGGGAGCTGAGAACAACCATATCTTTCTATGCAATAACCCCATTTTTGTGTAAGTTCATTTATGGAAAGAGTGCTATAAAATAGCCAAATTCACAGAATATTTTGTATAATTAAACCTCTCCAAAGGATACATTGAACAGTAGGTGTACAAAAGAGGCACTGTTGATTGGATCTTGCTGACCAAATTGGAAGCTCTATGTGTTCAGAATTTAGCAATTCTGATCTTTTGAAAACAGAACATAGATAAGACTTTGTAAAAGAAATACAATGAGAACAAAAGTGTGGTTTCATGGCAACAAATTCCAAATAGTATTGACTGGGTGCAATTTTACAAACAGGACCTACATCTGTTCTGAACAGAAATAATATATATATTAAATAAATAGTTTGCCACTACTTTCTGATCTATACGATGTTAAACTAATGAATAGTCTACCTATATCTTGAACTAAAATCTTGAACCAAAAGATCTTTAATGAGCAACTCAGGTGTTCCTGCAAATAGCAGCAAAACTGTGAAATGTGAAGACAGATATACTATAAAAGAAAAAAATGGTGAAATGTCTACATCTACACTGCTAAACACCAACTCTCAACACTGAGTGACTGTTAGCACGCCTCCTGGCACAGTTTTTGCCCAAGTTTTCCACTCAAGCACACAAGCACGGTGACAGGGGAGAGTACATACACATCCCATTGACCATTGCTGAGGGTAGCACGTACAAGCCTGAATCAGATTTGCATCCTCCTGTTATTCATTGTGCTTTAGCAGTCAAGGAAACTCTGCACCCTCAAACTCAAAATGCCTTTGCATTACACGTTAGGGTATGCAACTACCTGACTTTCATACTATGCAAAAAGTATGCATGGGCTATGTTATTTCAGACAACTTAAAATAAACCTAAAAATAGTAATTGTATTTCTGAACAAGAGGGGACGATATGGGATCCAGAGGGGAAACAAGCCAAATGCTAGGTAGTATAGATGTAGCTAATCTATGCTACTTGGCCTCTGGGATAGTGGCTGTTCTTTGATCCTCTTTGACTTAGCAATAAACACATAGCCAACAATGACAGAATAGTAATAACACTTATTACTATAAGATGTTGAAATAGTAAGATGTTCAGGAAAAAAAAAAGTTTTATAATTTGTGTAATTTTAAGACACCTATCCATCAGTAATGTCTTGAAACAATGGCAAAATGTAGCTTCATTCTGTCACTTACAAAGAATGAGAATATATGTAACTCCTTCCCTACGCTCACAGCTTAAGCTGAACCTCCTTGATCTGGACAGTTGTTCAATGGACATCACTTCTTCAGCAACAATGCTCTGGCAAAAGTGTCTCAAAGAAAACATCAGCTTTTTTTATGATTATTTCTGCCAAGTCATAGTCACAGGAGTTTGACCCTCTTTCAACACACAAAATCAGGTTCAGCTAGCATAGTTTTCTGGTGATGCCTGTCATAAAACAAAAAACAACCAAACAAAAAACCTCAACAAAATTAAAAAAAAAAACAACCCCGAAGAATCATGGACAATATGAAGTTATGACAGCTATTCTTTTTCCATTTTTTTCTCCAGACAACAAAAAATGTTCTCTGAGAACATTTATTACAGATGCAAACAGTATTTCAGAATGACAGCTTCAGTGTAGCTTTAGGAAATAGGTAGATTTACTCTCCCCTAACTTCAAGGCATCTTGAAAAAGCATCTCAGAAAATTTAACAAGCAGCACCTAAACTCATAAAATACAAGTTCAAAATATCCATCCAATGTACATATGCTAATATTTTTTGTTATTTTACAAGTGACACTTTTGCAAAATATTGATATTGTATAAAACATGAGATACTCTGATCCCATAATTGCAAATACAGTATCCTCGCAAAAAAAGCATGGCTGATGTTCCTAACAGAAAAGTCTGTTGTCAGAAACTAGTATGACAGCTTATTGTACTTGAATTTTTATGAAGCTGAATTTAATTTAAGCAGTACTAGATGATTCCTACTGTAGTTAACAAAGACAAGTCCTTTGGAAGGGATTTTTAAGTACCAGTGGCTGTGGCTACTCCTCTTAAATTGATTCAGTGAACATCCAAGAATTTTAAACAGTGGAGCTCTGTTTAGATATGCACATTTCTACTGTCCAAAAAAAAAAAAATTAAAAAAAAGGACTACAAACATCAATTGAAAAACAAAATCAATAGTAACATGGTACTTATGATAATCTACTCATTATCCAGAAAAATGAAGCACTAAGACCAACCTTATGACTAATTCAGTTGTTGCACTGCACAGTGCTTTTTGCCAAATCTCCCCTTATCGCAGTTAAACTGGACAATTGGAATGCAAATTGAATGATCAGCTTACAAAAGCTGTACATGGAAGCATTAAGCAAAGCCAATCAATATGGGTGACATGCAAGAAAATTACTTCATTTGTGAAGAAGAGTCTTCCTAAAGACTAGAGGTAGAAGGTCAGGGAGCACAGAGTCATAGACTGCTATTTCTTGCATTCTTCTACAGCCTACAGAGTTTGTCTGCTCCCTATTGGTTGTCAAATCCTGAGAGTAGATTAGCGTCTTTGGATGAAGTTCTGATCTCCTCAGTTTAACCTAAATTCCCTTTAAGGACAGAACAATGACAAGTACCTGCTGTACTAAAGGAATGGGATATGAATGGGATCAGAGCTGAAGAGAAAGTGTACCCCCTTAGTCTTACAAGTGATACAAGAGGGCTCTCTTTCCTTTGGATGGAGGATTAAAACAAGCATTTTATTTCCATTGTTGATATTTTACTTGCTATTGCTGTTTCTTTCTCCTTTTGTGAAATGGGATTGAAATAAAACCAGTTGAAGTCAATTTAAGTGTGAGCTGATGCTGGTTCTGGGGCATCTGTTCACCCTTGCTATCGGCCAAGTGAACCTGGCCTCCTTGTCACACCAATGTTAGCATTTCTGCAGGTTGTGCTGCTCTTAGCTAGATTTGAGAAGTGATCTGGTTGAAGATAAAACATTCTTTCTGTGTGATCACTGAGCTA
The DNA here is from genome assembly GCF_047370975.1 of Nipponia nippon. Lineage (NCBI taxonomy): Eukaryota > Metazoa > Chordata > Aves > Pelecaniformes > Threskiornithidae > Nipponia > Nipponia nippon. Next base: position 32,274,893 of record NW_028262380.1, read on the forward strand.
GGAGTTTCAAGTAGTCTGTATATATTACATAGTTTGATAGGTTTCAGCCGTGCAATAAAAAAGTATGCACTAGCATTAATTGGTGCAATCAAGTACACACAAATAGCTTGTATAACTAGCAGTTGGGGAGAATTATCAAGTAGAAAATGACTTTAACTGAGTTAATGCTGCCAGTTGGCTTGCATGTATCTCAGAATTATTCACAGAGGTTTCATGGTGCTACTGATAATTTCAGGTTCCCTTCGGGGAGCCCTGAGGTTTTAGCTGATGAGCCAAATGAGTAACATAGGACAAAGTCTCAAACTGCTCTTCCCAGCTGTGCCTCAGGCTACACTGTGAGACTGAGTAGATCAAGATCTTCTTGTGTCTCATTTCATACGTAAAATGAGGAGGATAATCTTTTTGTATTTACATCATCATCTTTCTTTCGTTAGGAACCAGGTAGTGTTTTTGAGAAAGAAGCCTAGATCTTGGGAGAGACTGGGGGCTTTCTTTACACTTCTGTGGTGCAACAATAACAGCAACTAAAACCACACAGCTTGTATTTCATTATATATATTATACCAAAAGTCATCCTGCCCTTCTTTGAAATCACTCCAGCTTTTTTTTTTTTCTATTGAAGCGGTAAAAAGTGAGGCATTTCCACAGAGTATTTCTGTACTAAACATGTTAATGTTTATTTACTGTAAGTATGTTTATCTGTGTTACATTGAAAAATCCTGTAAGGGCAAAACAGATACAGGCATACAAACATATACTCTCCTCTTAGCACCCCAGTCTTTCTTATCTTCTCTGCAGCCCAAGTATGGAAATCCATACAAAAGCTTGAAATGCATACACATCACTTCTCTGTTTCTTTATTAGACAACCATTTTCCAGTCCTAAATTGGGCTATTTTATTGTTGCCAATTTGTTTTGTCTGATTAGAACAGCAGTACTTATACCCTTTATATTGGTACATATGGGAAGTAAGTAAATTTCTTGAAGCTCATGTCCCATTATCTACAGAATCATGTAACATTATTCATTTTCTGTTTTACCTTTCTTGTAGTTTCTAGCAGCATTATCCAACAGAATAAGTATGCAAATTGTGCATTATTCTGTTTTACACTGAAGAAATGCTGAAAAAGAATCATAGAAACATAGAATCGTTTGGGTTGGAAGGGACCTTTAAAAATCATCTAGTCCTGCCTCCTGCCATGGGCAGGAACATCTTTCTTGAGATCAGGTTGCTCAATGCCCTGTCCAGTCTGACCTTGAACACTTCCAGGGATGGTGCATCCACAGCTTCTCTGGGCAACCTGTCCCAGTGACTCACCACCTTCATTGTAAAGAATTTCTTCCTTATACTCAATCTAAATCTACCCTCTTTTAGTTTAAAACTGTTACCCCTTATCCTGTCACTGCAGACACCAGTAAAAAGCCTCTCTCCATCTTTCTTATATGCCCTTATTAAGTATTGAAAAACATTAAGAAAACATTTAAGAATTTAAGAATTAAATTAAGAAACAATTAAGAAATAATGAAGAATTTAAGAAAACAATTGAAAAACATTAAGAAAAACATTAAGAAAAACATTAAGACAGCATAGAGAGAGGGCCATCCATGTTCCATGATGAGAACATGTTAGTATAAATGTGGTCATTTGGAGGAGAAAAATATCTTAAATAATCTTGCCTTCATTATTCAAAAACATGAAGTTGTTACTGTATAAACAGTTCTTTAATGCAAGTGAATATTTTAAATTACTAGTGGCCATAAAGCACAATCTTGTTTGCTTTTAAATAACTGTAATTATATTCTGGGTTTCAGAGCCTATGAAGCATTTACTATTATTTCAGTATCAACTTATGTAAGCCATATGTATTAATTTTCAATACAATTAGGAAACTCCTAGTGCTCTAAATTAGAGTGTAAGATATAACCTCACAGAAAAATAAAAAAAAAAAAAACCCTTTTTTGAAAAAAGAAATATTTGAGCCAGTGCAACACACAGTATAAATGAGAGACAGATAAATGTACTGTGAAGTCAAATACTTATATGAATTCTTTTTGTATTGCTCCTGGGATGTACAATTACATAAACTTACAATAAGCAAACATTTGGATAAGACCAAGGTAATCTAGCATGTTTATTAACAGAAGAGGTTTATAGTTTTTCAGAGAGCCATTATCAAAGACAGAATTTTCAAACCAATCACACATAAAAAGTGTGAGATTTTACCTGACAAATGAAGCTATAAAACTTGTTATCACTTTGTTAAGTATTACAAATGACATTTATACTTGGACCTTTTCCATGAATTATTATAGAGTAGCACCTCAACTACCTATTGCAACCAAACAGTTCTTTCTGTGAGACGAAGGCATGAGAAATCCTACTTTGAAGCTGAATTTGGGCCTTAACTTGGGAGTTCTAAAATTGGGATCTGAGTACCTTGATTTGTCAAGCTCCTTTTGGGATTTTTAATAGTCAGAAAAAAACATAAGTAAAACTGTGGTTCCAGTAAGGCAAATAGCAAGACTCTCATCTCATTCTATGATTCTATGATTTAAGAATTTCATCCTCGAAACTCAAGAGTAGATTATTGCTTAACTTGATAATAAGGTTTCACTCTTGTTTTAATAAAGAAACAAAGAAGTTTGAATTCCCTGTGTGCATGACATCTCTTTTGCCCATGATGTTTTCTTAAAGCATGGACAAATCCAACCTATCAATGAAGGCATTCAGAAGTGGAAGATACAGATCTTCATTGTCCCTTTGCATGGGTTTGCATACACATCTACATGCTACATGACCCACCTGTCAGGCTGTATCCCACCTGTACTCACCCTACAGTTATATCTAAACAGTATCAATTACATGATTTGTCTTAGAAGAGATCTGATGTGGTGCATACAGACAACTGCAGTAGCCTTTGCTTGGATTGGCAGTGTGGATGCCCTTAGCATCTTCGAAGTGTCTTTACCAAAATTCAAGGACTGAGCAATATTGGTTTTCCATAATTTTTGACACTGTCAAACACCAACAAATAGGCTCTATGTTTTTTCCCTACAAAAAAAGTCATGACAGATCTAGTTTTCACTCTGATGTGAAAAGATGACTAGTTGCAGAGCTTCATCTTATTATCACAGAAAAAGATCCTTTGCTTTCTTCTAGATCAAGCTCTTGATACAGCAGGATATATTTGACAAATGTTCTTCATCCTAAATTCCTGCACCTCAAATTTCACTGCAAAACAATTGTGCTTTATATTCCTTATCTTGCTTCATATTAATTTTCTAAACTTCTTGCAGGCCTGCATAAGCCTTGGGAACAACTCTGGGGGTGAATTTAAATTTATAGTTTTAGTTCAGGTGTGAATCTGCTGATGTTTATCTACAGATCATTCCCACTTACCCTGCTTAATTCTCAAAGCACATGAAAACCAGTCTTTTCTAGTGAAACTACTAATGTTCTCTAACCACTGGGTATTCAGTCCATGGGAAATACAATTCATGACAATAAAAACATACTTTATATTTTACCACTTCCACCCCAAAACTTTTAACTTTATGAAGCAGATCAAAAGACTTAATCACTTTTCATCAACAAGAAAACGCATCCTAAAAGGAGCCTTTCTTATGAGCAGTTTGATATCTATGATGACATAAAACAAGAAAATGGGTCCAGTAGGTTGAGCAGAAATCAACAAGAAAGGCAGCCATGTACCCAGATGCTACTGCTGCTGCAGAAAAGCAGATTTTTTTAGTTCACCATCTGGAGTCTACTGCTGCCAAGCACATCTTGTGAGTAGTCAATGGTACCGAATCCATTGCTGAGGCACATTACCTAAGATGGCAAAGGATTACACAAAGCCACTTCTCTAGTACCAGCAAGAAAGACTAACTGAAATTATCATATGTGTCAATCCAATCTGGAGAAGTCAGTTAGAAAAAGAGATTTCCATATACAAAAGTGCAGCCTATGCTTTAAAGTTTGGGCTAAGCTTTGAAAAAATGCAATAATAAACTTGGGCGAACAATGGAATATTTTTGTCAGTGTTGTTTTGTATTTTTTTGTTTTCTGTTTTTTTGTTTTGTTTTGTTTTCAAGTATGGTCTATTTACATTATCAATACACAGCTTTGGTATGTGGTCACGTACCAGATGCTAATGTTTTAGACTATAAAGGGAGGCAAATAAAACAACAGAGGCAAATTATACCATAGTGTCTATACTCCGTTCTCTTTCACTGTTTCCTTTCTAGTTTACATGAGCACTAATCTGTATGAATTGAGTCAATCATCAAAAGCAACTAAAATATAATTCATGCAGTTGTCAGACTATTCCATTAGTCATAATTCTTCTAAGCTCAAGATCATACTCATAAAAATCTTAGATTTCTCAAACATAATCATTATGAAAATAGTTTAGATGTAAAAGCCTGATTTTTAAGCCTTAAAACGTTATCTGAGGAGAGACGTGCAAACAATAGGATTCTGATTCAATCCTATTTTATTTTTCTTAAACGGAATACTTTTTTACTTGCTGAGACAGGAACATGAGTTGTGACTTAAAACAGGGTTATATGACTAAAAGAGATATCCCTACTCATAAAGTCCAGTCCCTTGACTTTCACTGAGTAGTAACATTATTCACCCAGTAAGGTCTCTGATTTTATCATCCTTTCAATGCCAACCATGCTGGCTTTATTGAAGAACAGCCAGAAAAGTGTACCATCATGAATATTCACACACATGCTGTGGGAATATTGACAGAAAGGCAGTGTGGAAAATTACATCTACCCTAGAGTGCAGTTAGCAAGTAAGTAAATAAATAAATAAATAGTGCTGTTAGCAGCAGAAAAGAGTTGTTATTTTTCTAAATTGTGAATGACTACATCCTTGTCATAAGGGGTAGTGCGTGTTTACTCCTTCCAAGGGCAGAAAGACTTTGATTTAGACAGTAATTGATTGCTAGTTTCTATTAAGAATCAAGATTACTTCTCCAGTGTAATCTTAGGCTGCACTGCACAGGTTATGGGATGGAATACGCACAACCTGTTTGTATATCGCAGTTGATCCAGGTTCTGCTGGTCCTGGACACTTCCTGGTTGCATCACCACACCTTGTCTGACATTATCAGTGGGTGAATGCCAAGACTCCACTCATCCTCTTCCCCCATTCCTGCCTGATCACATGAAAGAAACAGATAGATAATCTTGCGAGTCTCCAGGCTCAGATTCTTGTATTACTCCTTCATGTAACGTGATTTGTGCTTAAGCCCTAGCCAAACAATGAAGTCTTTCAAACACTGCAGGTCTGTGCAACGGTGTGATATGGCTAATGCACTTAAATAGTTATTTTCTGTAGTGGATTTCAATGTGTGAATGCAGTTAAACATGTCCACAAAAATATGTAGCAGTCCAGAATACACACTGAAACAGTGACGTAAATTAAGTGTATCTCTACCACCAAAAGTTATTTGGATTTCAAATTTCTTTTTATTCATCACAACACCAACTGCCCCCAAAACAGCAATGTTCTCTTTAACTTTACATTTTCAGACATGGTTCGTTCTTCAGTACAAGTTCTGAAAATGAAGGTGGTGGTGGTAGTTAGGAAATGTGCCACTAACAGGGTCACAACACATTTCCTGAGTTTTATTTATACTAATCATGTATCAGCATGATCACATCTAGTTTTGATAGCTTGTATAGCAAAGACCACATCCTGGAACTTATATAATATTTTTATATGGCATGTCACAATGTATTGGCTTTATCTACAAGAGCTCAGCAAAAGGAGCTTACGTATGGCAACTGCTTGCTAGGTTTCCAAGTTTCCTCTCCTTTTGATACTGCCGGTAGTCTTTTATTTCTACATACACAATTTTGTGTTCCACTGTATGTCAATATATAATCTGGGCTGTATTAATTTCACAAGTAAATTCAAAACCATTTCTTTTCACTGATGAAAATAACGATCTGAATATAAGGTGCTGGAAAGTCTGTATTTAAATCTTAATTTAATACATTAGTATTACTACTATTTAGTCACTTCAAATATTTTTTGTGTGTTATTTTATATAATGCTGGAATAACCTATGAAGTATAACTTCCAGAATGATAATTTGCGATTCTGGCTACCAATATTATTTTGCCATTCTAAAAACAATGGCGGTTTTCATTGATAAGAAATTCATCACATTTCCTTCATTCTCATATTTGAACATGGTTTCAAACATTTCTTGAAGGCTTGAGAGCTGTCCTTCAGCTAAAGTTCTGCAGCTTTCCCCCTACTTTTCTTATATATCTATCTGATCTAAAATAACTGATGAGGTTTATCCTTTAAGTAGGTCCCAGTTATGGTCCTTCACAGAACTTTCTGTGCATATTCTGTCTGTGAATCATTAGTGGTATAGCATAGCAGGTAGTACAATGTTTTTAAGAAAATGTTTCCAAGTTGTAGCATTATTAATCTTATCCTGCAAAGAAGTATAAATCTCCAGAATTTAAAGAAAAAGAATTGAAAGAAACTTCTGTCTAAAAAGAAATCCCAAATAACTGTGTTGTTTTACTTTAGACGCTTGAAGGTGAAACACTGGAACGGGTTGCCCAGAAGGTGGTAGATGGCCCATCCTTGGAAACATTCAAGGACAGGCTGGATGGGGCTCTGAGCAACCTGATCTAGTTGAAGATGTCCCTGCCAATTGCAGGGGGGATGGACTAGATGACCTTTAAAGGTCCCTTCCATCCCAAAGCATTCTGTGATTCTATGAAGAAGAAGAAGGTGGGTATAAGTGAAAAGTTTTCAAAAATTCCTAAAACCAAAGAAATTCATCAGCTATACACTAGTGAAAAATAACATCAACCTTTATTTCTTGCATTCTGAATCTGAGCAAAGCTTTTTATTTCAGGTTAAGATTTTTTTTTTCTGAACTCAGTGTGGGTATTTGTCATCAAATAATGCAGAATTTTATTGATGCTTTGATGTATCATGAGAGGAGGAGAGGTCAGCACCATCAGCAGGGACCCTAGAGCATGCTTCAACTGAGAAAAACTTGGTTAAGATACCATTACTGGTGTAACCTACTAGAGATTTAATATGCAAAACCTACTAGAGATTTATGCAAAACTTCCCACAGTGAATTTAGAAAACATAATCAACATTTTCTAAGGCTTTCTGTACTCCCATATTAAATGAAAATGTGTATTACCATACTCTACTATCATAACATCATTTTCAAAATAGGCTTAGAATATTCACATCCACTACCTTTTTGTCAAAGATAGCTTTACACTAGATTAACCTGCAACGATTTCAACATGCTTCTTTATCTCAATAACAATAGAGCTTGGGATTGGCATTGCTTTTGTTGCAAATAAAGCTATGAAGTTAAAGCTCATTAAGCTCCTTGATACAGTTTGTCTGTGCTAGGAAGGATGGAGCTTAGTTTTCTTTCTTGTATGACTGTATCAATCACCAGTGCCATTCAGGAAGGAAAGAACACAGCATTGTATGAAGGTTATTAGACTAGAACTTGAGCAAGTTTTCTGCCATTTTCCAGACCTCTTAAAATAAGCATCATTATTCATTTCAAAGAATGTAAAAATGAGAGATTTACTTCATCCAAACAGATTTCTACCTAGCTGTAGGAAACTTCATTGTATTCCTTCATGAAAAGTTCTTCTAATGAATGCTATAGAGCTCATCACAACACATCTGTACACCGCAAGTTGGGGAAAAATTGATTTTTTGATAGTTCATTATTTAGGCTGTTTTCTACTGACATGAATTCTAGAAAGTTTTAGAAAGAAAATGTAGGAAAGTCCAACTGTATACATGAACCCATGCTCTAAGTCACTAAATACCAGAATTTGCTGGGGTTGTGTGAGTACCCTACAAGAAGGCATAAAAAGTTTTTTAGTCATCATGGCTTCACAATTATAAGCAGGTTGATGGTGAGGATTTGGAAGAGGAAGAATTCAGAAAATGAGACATAGGCTTTACTCTAAGATACTCAGCCTAAATGGAAACCTAACTTTTAGAAACCTTTTCTATTCAACATTGAAAATAGAGATCCACAAGTAACAACCAAATTTATTACAGACTCAGGTGAAATATGGGTCAATTTTATGCAAACAGATACATTGTTTTTCCAGGCGTTCAGTAAAAAATATTGAACTGCACCGTCTGTATGCCACCAACATAATCAGGAATCTCTGCACACTGCTTTTTAGCTGTATACCATGCTAGCAATGCTGGTGGTGGGCCACATAGATCCATGCCCCACACCCTATGTAAGAAAGCATTAGAACGATTGTCTTGCACATCCCAGGTAAGTTCTCTGGTAGCTGCTCTAATGGGCACTTAGGACTATTTGATTCCATCTACTTTGGAAATTCAGAATTTAGAAATTAATCCCTTAACATGATGAAATTATCAGAATTTATGCATTTCTTCAAAAACATTTTTCACACACATACAAAAAAATTTTAAAAAATCTTGATGACATCTAGATGATAGAGAAAATTAATATTCCAAGGTCTCATTCAGAATTTTTTAACCAGTCAAATAACACCAGTGTTGCTTTGAAATATTATAGAGAATTTCTGCTTAAAGCAACACTACAATGTATATTCTCCCTTAAGAATACTGAATAGTCAGCATTTAAAGAGATTTGATACATTTGCATGACTTTAATGTCTAAAACCATCTAATTTAAGATATATTTCTTTTGTAATGATATAGCAAACATTCCTCCTCCATCAATTTTTAATGTAGTGCAAGTATGCATAGACTAAAATACTTATATTGCTTCCATTCATTTCTGTAAAACACCATAGAAACTAGTTTGTGTCATAAATTGTATATGTTGTTATCTTGCTGGATTTGTTCAGTTCAATGACTAATATTATACAGGTACCAAATATTTTGTTTTATCTTTTATGATCCTTTAGTAGCCACATGAATCTCTGTAGAGTGATACTGCAAATTGTTTGCTCTATTCAGTATTTGTTTGGTGGCAAAACAAATTAAGTTAGGGTCATTCATTCAAGACAGTATTTTTACTATCCATTTGTTCTCCTCTGGTCTGAGCACAAGATGCTTTTATTCTGCCTGAAAGCCAAACCAGACCTTTTCCTGCAATTTGTTTTTAATATTTCTCTTAGGTGCTTGATGTAGTAATTGCATCAGCCACTAATATAGTCTCCCATATAAAAACACACACACACAAACACTAGTTTTTTCATTATTTTAACAAGTGTGGCTTACCCAGGAGTAATGAGGTGTATTGCATTGGCATTGCAAAGACAGCATTGTATTACTGCAGTTAAACTAATCATCAAAACCGCAGAGCTGATAAAAACCTGGGACATCTGTTTCATGCTAAAGCTACTTCAACAATAGGAACATTTTCTTATTGCTCATCGACTTATTGCACAATCTCTACTCAATTCTTTGACCGGTAATCTGGATGACAATAACCTACACTACTACAGCTAAATCACTGTTTTATAACCCTGCAATTCCCATTTAACCTATTTGTACTGATGTCATCTGGGTAACTATCATAAAACTTCTATAATAGATAGATTAAATGTTAAGTTTGTTTCTAGTGGTGGACCACACTTTCTGTCTTCTGGTCAGGGTGACTACAACTTCCCACACAATTGACTTGGTATTAAAATAGCACTGCAGTTTAAACTAATGAGTTTCACTTTTGGGATTAGCGACAGAGAAACCTGTAAGGGAAGAGAAAATGTTCTTATTTAGGGCAGGATCTGATACTTCCAGATACAGTTAGTCTGCAAGTGTCCTTTTTTTTTTTTTTCCCCCTAGCATTTGCACTAAAATTGTATGCCAGCGTAGCATTTACCATGGTAAAGAAGGGACAGGATCACTTTTATATATTTCTATAAGAATAAGGAAGAATCAAGCCTGGAAATATCATTCATTTCTAGCCTTCACATTTTCTTCTTTTTATATACTTTTACAGAGGCACGTTTTTTCTTTTGACAATACTAGCTGGAAATGCTACTTCAGTTTCCAATTCTATTTGGAAAAGAAAGCTATGTACTAGAATTTTACTGATATAATTGATTATAACATATTCAGCATTCTCAGATCACTGTCTATCATTTTTCGTTTTTTGATACAATTAAGCTTCAATCTCACTAGTATGTCATTTTATTTATTTACTTTTTTTCATCATGATTAAAACAATCAATGATATTTTCCACAACTCACTGACAAAGACTGTGGTTGGTTCTCTTTTCCATATGGAGCTCGGACCCAAATACTCATAGATATTTGTGGTCTTGGTGGCTCTGTACAAGTTATCAAATATGAGGTATTTTTCTTTAAAGTCAGAAAATAATGAACTCATTGCTCTGAAAACAGGGGGAAAGACTGTTTCATTATAATAACCTTTTGTGGCACAAAATATAATAGGAAGAATTATCTTAACATTTTAATAACCTTTAAAATACTCATAATAATCCTTAATAACAATTCCTGTTAGAAAATAAGTAAGTACTAAAGCAGTATCATCTTCAACACTTTGAAATGCAGCCGTTATCAAAGAGGATATATGAGTTACTCCAGGGTGGTGAAACCAAAGGAGGAGAATTAGGAGTCTGTGGGAACACAGGAACTGTAAGTTCTAGTAGGGATTTTGGGGGCTAATGAGAGAAGTCTCCAAAGATGCCTTTGCTCTCCTGCTCAGCAGTTACACTTTGTTCCCTCTCCTTGTATTCTGTCTTGTTCCTCTCAAACTGTTTCCCTCAAATATGGAGGGGAAAGAGGTAGGTTACTCATTCCAAGAAGGACAAAGTCTGGGAGAGGCAGAGAGAGGTAGGTTATTCCTAAAACTGACTGGAAGACCTAGGACTAACTGCTCCTGCTGCCATCAGATGAAAGAGGTTATAGCAAAGTTAGATCTCCCACAAACACAGACACAGACACTCAAACATTCCTTCCACACCCCAGCAGCAGGAGAGGTAAGGGAAAGCAGGGGAAAGAGATGACTTACTCTGACGACAAAGACACCGTGTTGATTAACAGGATTTTTTTTTTTATTTATAAGAAAACACCACCATAATGGTGTTTTCCATAAGGGTAAGATTTACGGTTTGGAGCATCACTGGAATCTATTCCAAATCTTTCTGTGAACTTTCTTCCTCTCTCCTAGGGATTAATCCATTCTGCTATTTCATCCCTTCCCCTAAACTGTTCTAAATTATTCTGTCACCACCTACATTCTATTTTTGAGATGTTTCTAATGAACAACACAAGACACGCACAAATGTAGACTTGTCTAAAAATAATCTATGGCAGACACAGCTGCACTCACTGGGAATGAGAGTGGAGAAGCAGCATGCAGCAGCATGGCAGATCTCCCAGTCATGTAACCCTGGGAGCATGCACTGCATCTGGCAATGCTCTTAGAGCTTTAGTTATCCCTTCTGCCAGTGAATTTAACTCTGTGTTACTACTATCCCATACACCCCGTTCTGTAAAGATAATGATTGCTACATAATTAAACCATGAAGACTTACAGCTAATATGACACTTAAATAACACAAAGTTTATGCTATGAGTTTCTGAAATTTGGCCCATGAAATGTAAATTGGTTTCTCTAGCAGTGTTATTGAATGTGCCACTATCTTACCAGCTCACTGCATCTCTAGTAACAGAGTTCTGCATCACTGTAAGATTATCCTGAAACAGGATTATTATCTGCTACAGTATTTTTAAAGTACATTAATATCTCAGCAGATAATGATAAAATTTTAAAATATGTTTGCAGCTTCATATAAGACAAGTTTGGCTTATATCATCAAGCTTTTGTGCTGCACAAGCAGTTAAGCATAGGTGACTTCTTTTAAAACAAGAAACACCTTCTCTAATTTTGATTTTATGATGTACCTTATTAAAATACTAGCAATAAACCAACACAGTTAATATTGTATGGAAACAAACCTTTGCCTGAAATGAAAATCATCTGCAAAGAAATAGTTACAGAAACAAGGCACAGTTACTTACATTGCCCACTGCAGGAGTCTTAGCTAGCTAAGGCACTTACAGAGACTAATACTCTTAAGATATAAAGTTATTTTGTGTGGTATGCTTTCTTCTATGATCTAGTCATATCTAATGTCCTGTATCTTTTAGGGCTAAATTTCACATAAAGATATTATCAAAATAAGTGACCACGGGCTTCAATTTCAACCCATAATAAATATGAACAGTATATCGGTTGCATTTACTGTCCTTTTTTCTGACCTTTAGCCGATAAAACAGTTCTCCCAAATTTGTTTTATGTAAGTTTTATGTTCTTTTTCCATCTAAATGTACTCAAAATTCAAGGAAAATACATATTTTTTTTCATATTGGTGGTGGAAATCTTTATGACCAAAGTTGAAAAGCATTTTCCTTTACCATTAGCATCTAATATATGGCTACTGGGAAACAAACAAACAAACCACAAAACCCAAGCAGATAAGGATCACTATTTTTTTTACTAGAATGACCTCTTGGTAAATACTTTCAAAGTAAAAAGAGAGTGACCAGTCATTTGTTTGAGGTTTTTTGTGAATAGTTGCCTAACCTTTAATTTACTCAATGTACAATGATTCCAGAGAATCCAAAGTGCTGTAAAAATTATTGCTGAAATGTTTCCAGAGTTCAAACTTTTTTAGACTGTAGTTGATTCTTCCTGTTCCTGTTGATTCTTCATTTGCCTGAATTTCTTTGTATTTTGAATACAAGCTATGAAAGCTTTGACTTCCTATATGCTTTCCTAGTCTATGGACTATATCATGTGATATATCAATCGATCTTATTGTACTTATTGCCTACAAAATAATTGAACATATATAGGAAAATATGGCTGTTCATCTGTTGTATTTCTGGTAATTCATTTCATGAATTACATGGTCCACTCTGTTATTCTCCCCAAACTGAGTTTAAATCTTAATACCAAGGGGCTTCCCTGAGGCTACTTTATTAATCTAATCATTACCAAGCAGCACAGAGGCATTAATAATTAACATATTACTTTACTTCTCATTTATTTGTAATCTATTCCTCCAATCCCAGCTCCCATGGAGGGGAAATTTAAATGTAACTCATTAAAATGTCAAAAGCTAACAGTAAGCACAATTTATTCCATTGCAAAGCAAACAGTGTTTTCTCTGTTGAAAGATTTAATATTAATTTTGTGTTTTAATATTCTAAATATATTGTGTTAAACTCATTTGTAGTGGACATTATTTAATATTCCAACAAAAGGACAGAGGACGAAAAGGTGATTTTTAGCAAATCACACCTTATTGAAGTAACTGTTTCTAAAATCAAATGACTGGCTCTGTAGATGGAAGGGAGAGCAGATGATGTAATTTATCTTGATCTTAGCAAAACTTTTGGATACAGTTTCCCACTGTATCCTGGTAGCCAAACAAAGGACATGTGGACTGGATGAGTGAACTGTAAATTTGGCAGAAAATTGGCCAAACCATCAGTACCACAGGAACAGTCAAGGGGAAAACTTAAGAGGAGCAACAAGAGCAACACTGATAAGCAATGCCATATGACTAAGTAGCATATTGCTTCACACAGCATCAAAATCAACCAATCCCAAACTTTTTATCTAGTAGCCATTACACTGAAAGTCTAATATTCTGCTATTATTCACACAGACAGAATGATATGTCAGAGTCTAATAATAAACACTGCCTGAACAGTCATGTGAGGAGGTCCGTACTTGCTCTTTCCTTAGGTCTAGACTGTGCTAATGTACCTTCAGAGTTGTTCAGGGAGACTATTAATTTAGACAGTATAATCAAGCCTTCTACTTTATTAGTTTAGACCTATGTAAATAAGTGTTTAAGTGTATATAAAGTAGTAGCATATGCAAAGAGATTTATAAATTGTCATATGGTTGTTATTATGTGCAATTTATGACCTGTACATAATTTTTCATCTACTTAGAGGTGGTTTAATCCTTCTGAAAGGAAAATACAGATGAAAATTGTCATTGACAAACAAGAACTTTTTCAAATGTGCAGCAAAATAAAAATAATAGTTGGATTTTAATAGGATAAAAGCGGCCATCTTACCCAGATGGATTTTACATCCTCCTAAATTTTGATTAATATTCTTGAGCACTTTATGAATGTTCAGAAAAATTCATCAATAGATCATCAAGGATGCTGATGAAGGAAGCCCACAAAGAGCTCACACAGAGGTTAATACACTTGAAAAATTGCAATGGCCTGTAAGTTACAGCACATGCTTCCTCCTTTTTAAGTTTAATCCTTACTTTCATGTTATGGTTTAAATGTAAGCAGAGAAAGGGTCAACCAGAGTAAAGAAAAATGCTTAATATTCAGATACACAGCATATAGTCACTGTGCAAATGACATTTAATATTTTTGAATCAGCTGCTGTTTAGGCACAGCATACGACTCTAATTATAAATCTTTTCATTCATATAAGCTGTTAAGTTTTAAGGATTTTAGGTGCACAGTTTTCAATGAAACACAGTAAACACTTCTAGGTGGACATGGACATGGCCTGTCAAACTGACAAAAAACACTGAAAATGTAGGTATTTCTCCATCAAAAGTAGTAACCACACAGCGCTGTGAAAGAAAGGATGGTATTACTACTCTGTAAGACACTTATTATTTTACCATGCCTTGCATCACTATTTATGACTGTTTAATTAGGAGTTAATTCTCCAACATTATTAGATAATTGCTGCATAAATTGCATTTGCTGAAAAACTGTCACATCAAAATCATTAAAAAAATGAAACTCTCGAATCTTAGGGTATCCTAAGATACATCCTATTTCCTTGTATCCAGGTATTCAAAAATTTTAGGATCAAATCTTATCATCCTTTTCACGGCTTACTGAAGCAAAGTTCCCACAGGACTTAATAAAAGACTTTAAACTGAAACATTTAGGCTAAAGTCCCTTCCTTTTGGTCTTCCGACTTCACTTACATTTAGAGCTTAGCTACAGTACTGAATTCTAATATTATAAAAGCTAAAAAATTCCATGAAAGACATTGGAGTAAATTACAAATACTATAGAAAATTTCAGAATGCATTCTTTTAATTCAGTATAGATTTTTGCAGAGCTTCCAGAAAGCACAAAAGCACAGTTCTATAAATCTACATGAAGGTAACATTGCAGCACTCAAAGAAATAGATCCTATTACCACCATGTGTAAAGAAGTCACTAATCTGTTATTCAAGATAACATTACAAATGTCTGTGGGGAAACATTTCTTTTGGCATATGGAAATGCAATGTTATATCAAAAAATATGAAGTAAATAATTTTCAACCCATGCTATATCATTGAATCATTTTTAGCTTCCGAAGCAATTTCCTGATTGTGTTCTGGCTCTATCAATTATTGACTGAAAAATGCATGTTCCATTGCTTTGCACAAATTCCTATTTTTTATACTACCGAACCTATACAGACTTTTGAATACAAGCATATTCTTATACAAAGTTACGGATCCCACTTCAGAGATTCCATTTCAAGGTAGTGCCAAACTGAAGGAAGGCCTCT
This sequence comes from Nipponia nippon, assembly GCF_047370975.1. Lineage (NCBI taxonomy): Eukaryota > Metazoa > Chordata > Aves > Pelecaniformes > Threskiornithidae > Nipponia > Nipponia nippon. The sequence continues at coordinate 32,290,467 of NW_028262380.1, forward strand.
GAAGAGAGACGCATACCCACCCCACTCCCTTTGCTCTGAAGGCATTTGAAGAGAGACCCAGACCTACCCCACTCGCTCCCTTTGCAGACTCATAATTCCTTGCTGTTTGTAGGGAAAGAGAGCACCCTTAATCATTTCATAAAGGGTTAATTTCAAGTAAATGAGTAAGCCTGGGTGGATAGAACGATGCAGACAGAGAAGAATCCTATGAAGAGACTTCTTCATACTAAATCCCATAAAAAAGAATACTGCTCCTTCTGAAGCAGAATTAGTGTCCCAAAACAGTTTTCAGAGTTGCAAACGAACAGTTTAATTTCACACAACAGCCTGAAAAAAGGAAACTACAGCGTAGTAACATGGTAGCTTTGAGACCTTACTGCTAGCAGAGAACAAGTGCTTTCTTACCTACCAATTAGCTATGGCACAAGTAGCTAAGAATTCAACACATCAGAAAGTACTCACATTTTTAGAACCTGTGTGTTGACATGAATGTTCAGTCCATACATTAAATGTATTTCTTTTTCAAGCAGCATAATTCGTATTTGCTTTTACAGAAACAATATTTGGCAAAACTAAGTTATACCCTACCTATATGATACCTATTTAACTGCCGAAGGTTTTGGCACACTTAGAACTGACTTTGTTTCAGAAATTGTTTTATCTATCCACCACTCAAACAACCATACTTTACGTCAGTAATAGTTTATGTTATTAGTATTGTATTGTATTAGTATTGTATTGTAATATTGTATGTATTAGTCCTACCTAGTTCCAACTGCTATGCAGTTACCTCAAGATTTTTTTCAATCTCTACTACTTCAGTTCTAAAGCAGACAATAAAAACAATATTTTATTAATGACTTATACCCAGAAGTGAGATAATTGGAGAGTCGGTGCATTTGATTTTCCCTTATTTGTCTACATTAAAGTTATTGCTTCTTTGGCAAGTGTTCCTGAGTTCACAACTGTGTTGCCAATAGGTTCCTGTGGCAGACTCTTGTGGGGATTTCATATAAATGAGAAGACCTTAACACACCATAGGGAAGCCCAGATGCCTAATGAAATACATGGTGCTAAATTCTGTCCTTCTAAATGTGCACTCTATCCTTATTAACTTGCAAAGGATATACCTTAATACCAGTTACAGGAGATGTGAACTGACTATTCAGTATTGCCAAAATGAAGATTCTGGGGTTTGTAAAACTGACAGAAGGTATGAATAAAAGCTGAGGCTGAGGCCCTTCTGTAAGCTTTTATTAAGTTTGTAATAGCTTATTTTACTCCCAGCTTTTAAAATAGATGTCCTCCGAACAAAGGCATAAATTGCCCACCATACAGCCACTGACTGTAATCGTGAGATATTTTCATGTAGGTGTGACGGCCACAGACATCTCTCCACAATTTTGTATTATTACTTGAATCAAGGGAGCACAAAAAACACCCATCAAGGTCTCTGTCAGAGTCTACAAAATTAAATGGGAGAGAGTGGAAGAGGAATGCGCGAGAGTTGGTAGACACCCATAAGAGCAGATAGCCTGGGTGACAGTAGCTGCATGCAGCACTGACTTACACTGGCTCAAGATGTGGTCTCACAACATGAAATCTGCAGCAGCTGCTGTTCCAGTTCCTTCTATTTTTCTCTCCCAGCACTTTACCATGGGGAAAATGAACTGGCAGGAGAAAAATATACACATATAAATTTATACACATACAAAAATGAAAATATTTTATTTTCCTTATAGCTCCTTACAGTTCCTGATTCTGTGCCCCAATGCAAAAAAAAAAAAAAAAAATATTGACATCAGAAGAACTGCACAGGTAGTCAGTTGTGTTGAAGGGACAGAAATGTGTAGTGGGAGCGAGGAGAGAATATGTGAGAATGGTATTGCTGCTGAAAATTTACTGTCCTGGCACTAGCATGGAAGCCACATGCAGAAGCTACATTATTCCTTGTTTTAAAATCAAGAGAACAACAGAAGTTTACAAGGGTCTAAGAAGGTATGGCTCCATCCAGCCTCAGGCTGCAGTCCTGAGAGAAAAGTGACCTGATACAATAACCCATGACAGCTGAAAGGGAGTTCTGACACTGCCCCCACATCCCAACTGCCGGTGCTCCTCAGATGCCATGACAAGCCCAATGAACCTCATTACGCTGGTAAGAGAACACAAGAGGAAAGCTGGAGTGGTCATTTTTGCAGGACTGTGTTCACATATCCAAGTGAACACTTGATGAGTAAATAATTTTGATCAAGGCAGTCTCTTCACCTATATGCCATTTTAAAAATGTTTCATTTTGGACATATGCCTTCCCAGTGAACAGACAAAGTATTTTAAACTTGCCTAAGATATATTTGGGGACTGTCTTTTTGTTTGAGTGCATACAGCCATTAGCAGGTCATAAACTGAGAGCCATTGCCACTACCAGAATAGACTACATATAGATAATTCACAAAGCAGCAACTAAAAATTGTAAGCAATTTTACGTGCAGGATATCTCATTAAAAAAAAAAAAATCAGAGAGAGTTTCAAAGCTGAGGATTCACTATGGGGAGATTTCTGTGGTTGAAACTAAAGAAAACAATGACAAATTCTCACAAAGAAAATTGTGAAATTGAATTATACGTTCCATTGATGTAATCCCAAGAAGTGCATCCCATTAACTCAGACACATTATTTGTCATTATTCAGGTAACTGCAAAATTCTCAGGTAATAAACTTTTCCAATGAAAATACTAATTCACAAGATACCTCCTCATGATTACTAGAAAATGTATCAGCTATGCTGATTTCTAATTTAGAAAGATTTCTTCAGAAATACTGGAATGCATGATCAAATACATTCAAGCTGCTATATTACCTCCTTTGAACTTTGTCTCCTACATCCCATAATTGCATTGTCAGTGCCAGGTTACTGGATAGTTCTTAAAAATAATGAAAAGTTTATTTTCGTTTCAGTGGGGAACAAGAAAAGTTTATAAAAAGCTCAGAATATTTTACTATGTATTCCTCATTTATTGAAACCCATTTTTATCTGTCTAGACATTTATCAGTATTTCAAAAAGAAGTTTCACATTGTATTTCACGTCCTTCCCTGCTTGTACTCGCCTTAGTGCACTGATTCTATGACTACCCAGAAAACAGTTTCCATAGCAGCAGAGATGAGCCCATGACTCAGTGAGGTTTTCGTTTAATGCGATTATGTAATAAATCTTTATTCCTGCATTCCTTGCTGACACCTTCCAAATGCTCTTCTAGTCTTCTGACAGCCTCAACTTTCCATTCTTTTACTGTAATCTCATTAATCTTTGGGTTTTCTCGCTTTAAACTTAATGCCTGGTAAATAAAGTTGGATAGTCTTGCTCACAAGGGATCAGAAAAGAGCACGTCAAGTTACAGTACAGTGTGAAAACCAATGCAAAAAATAGAAGAATATAAAATCAAACTTATTCATTTAACTAAATTATTTGTAATATAAGAAGGCTGTCAATTAAACACCATTTGTTTATGTGCTAGAACATAAGGCTTATTTTTTTCATCTAGTGAGACAGAGTAGTAATGACATAGGGGCACTTCTGTGACCAACTTGATGTGAAATACAAAGACAAAGCATAAATCTGTTCTTATAAAAGTGACGCTGTTTTTTACAAATCTGGTTTTCCTAGATCTTACTGTAAGTTACCCTCAGAGGACAACTGGTTGTTTGCAACCAGGTTTCAACCACGTTCAAAGCAATACAGACAGCCTGAAGTGGTAACTCCTGGCTGTTCATCTGCACCCCCCAGCCACGGCTCACCTCTATCAGCTGTGCTCCCCTGTAAACTATATCACTGGCTAGAGTGCCTTTTTTTTTTTTTTTTTAATGGGGTTTTTCAGTCATCTAGTTATACAAAAATTCAACTATAATGGCAAAAATGGTGATGACTACAAAGTTTGGACAGGAATTTCACAAGCCAGTATTGCTACCAAATCTCTTCTCTTGTGGCACTCCCCTGTGTGTACATTCTGATAATTTGGCAGGATCAATGAAGATTTATATAGATCACGTGCAAGCGTAGGTCATCTTTTCACCACCTTTCCCCCATGACATACGAAAAACACCATAAGTAACTAGCTGAAAAGGAGATGGCAAAGATACAGGAAAAAGCAATATCACTTACTAATCCAACTGGTATAGTTAAAGGGATGAACTCACACACTGCACTGAACTCACACTGAAACAGAAGCAAATACCAATTGAGTACAATTGCTTTGACTCTAACTTAATTATGTTAATCAGCTAGATAATGTGAGAGACAAGTATGGTTAGCACCTGTGGAGCGGAAGAGATATTAGCAACAGAACAAGTCATCAGCTTTGGAGGAACAGCAAGACAGAGAAAGGTAGTTATTACCTATGGAAAATTAAGGGTGATCTGAGAGAGACGTGTGAGGAAAATCATAATGTGTCATAAACCCAGTATTTGCACTGAGTTCATTCTCTGTTGTATATTTTGGTGCTGCTAGTTTTAGTTCCAAGATTTATTTGCTGGACATATTTTGCAAGTTTCCCTTCAGAATTAAGGATCAGAAATGAGGTCAGAAATGGAACAACTATCTTGGGACAAATGTTTTCCTGCTGTTCACTGAGGTTTTCTGTTCTGTATCTTCTATATGAATTTATTTTGAAACATGGAGATTACCTGATTTGATAAACAAACCTTCCCTGTGATAACTGTACAATATATTTTACATTCTCTAGTGCATGTGTAAGAATGGCATTAATTATACAATATTCCCCCTGTACAATGGGAAAATATATTTTCCTTGTTGAAAAATTTCCTTTCTTCCATTAGGAAAAGTAACAGATATTTTGCAATGTATCTTCAGCCAACTGACAGTTTAAGGAGAAGATGTGTCATAATCCATAGTTTAAAAAATGAATTTGAGATTGGGCCACTAAAAGTACCTGTCATCGTCTCACTTCAACATATAGCAAGTGGAGCATATAAACAGCAGAGTGATTTGAATTAAGAACAGAACAGTTTTGCCCGATTAATAATACACTTTTTTTCTTAACATGTTTGTATTGCTAAGAACAACTACTCCATAAGAGGACACTCTAGTAAATTTTAAAACCACCTGAATAAACCTAATTTTTTTTTTACTAAGTAGATTACTTGTGCTTCTCAAGTGAGTGGGAATTTATTTGATCGCAGTGTTAAAGGGCACTATGAGAACAGAGTGCCTCAAATCACCTGATTTTCAATGTCCTCAAATCCCAGACATAACTATTTGGGCAAAAAATAAGAAGAATAGCCTGTGTCACATGCTTAATATGCATCAATTTTTCCATTACTCGAAAGGATTTTTTTCATCACCATGTTCATGTATCCCCATGATGTGTTATTAAAATACAGTCAAAAGTGCCAAACTACTTCCGTTAACAAAAAGCTCTCCTAAGTTGTTAGAAACTTCACAAGGAGAAAGGCTATAGTCCTTCCTTGAGCATGCATACTGTTCCTATTAAGGTCATTTTGAAGTCTGTTGAAATGAATACTGCACACTTTGTTTTTGTAGGTAGGAATCTGTCTGTGTATTTAGACTCAGTTTTGCCCAGCTGCTTCACAGGGCCAAGTACAGCAGAACAGGGTTAGGAAGAGACCAGGCCGTAATTACTTAGTAGTAATTTCAATGGTTCCTTGAAGGCAGCAATTACCCTCTTCTCACATGAAGAAAGAGTCTATAATGGGCAGAAGAGATCAATCAGGTCATGTTCTGTGGATGTATCACAGGCTAAAAGGATTAATCAGATTCAAAGAGGAGAGATCCGCTGCCTCCCATAGGGCTGCAGCAATGCATCTCCCCCTGAGGAATGCAACATGCACCAGCCAGACTGCAGAAGTCTCTAAAAATTGGCCCAGCTTCAACTGGAGTCAGGTCTAATAACACCCCTTCCAACCTTATTCTAAAGCTATGAGACTGCATGAATCCATGACTTTTTAGTGTGCAGCTCTTCTACTCAATTTTATAAAAGATGTAAATGAATTTGCTTTTATCATGTTGATAATAGTAATATAGCAGGTTTATATATCACAGATATATCTTTTGCCAGCAACCAAGGCCTGCCTCCTATATAAAATCCTGCTGTATGAGGAGTTTTTCTTCCAAGTGCCTCAACACCTGGAATCACTTGATCCCTTCAGTTTTCAGTAAAATAAAAAAAAATGTTACAGAAAAGGATCTTGAAACCACTTATATTAAAGGCTTATAAAATAGAAAACAAATTAAAAACCCCAAGGTGCTGAGGGTAGGCATTTATCGCCATGAAAAATGCCCAGTAATATACATCATCACTGATACATGATACAGGACCTGCAAGATATGTATCACCCTCAAGAAATAAAAGGCAACCAACAATAAGAATGGTACACAACACCCCAGTTATAAAAGGCCAGCGAGGTTAATCATGGCAAAATGGTACCCAACACCTAAAATGCTGCCCAGGTATACTGTTGTTACTAATACACAGGCCTTAGTCATTTTTCCTCATGTTTGCAATAAAGTTACAATTTTCACACAATTAGGTACCAGAGTAATGCCATGGTAATCTTTACTTGGCAAAATCAAGATTTCAAGTAGAAAGTATACAATACAGTAGATCAAGAGCTAAGGAGAGAAAATGGTTTTACCCTTTCCAGCAAATATTCAGTGTACATCCAAAACAATAATATCGCATAACACTTTTTAAAATTATTATCATAAATTAAATCAGCAGGTAGGAAATCAGCCATCTATGATAAAAAATTAATACTAAACAGGAGTTAGCCTTTTGCGTCATTCCATTATATTTACTACCTTGGTTTTTATACAAAATACAAAAATTTTTGCTGTCCTATGTGTATCCTTTTTTATTACCTAATTAGCTTTTTCTTTTATAAATCTCTCTGTTTAAACATGTTTAACAATTCATGTTTGTCACCACATCCAAGTTTTTTACCGTTCTTGAGACCAAGAGGCTGACTGAATCCTTTGCAAAAGGTAAGTCACTTCCCAAGTGCAAGCTTTCTCAGTCCAGAACAAACGTTCTTGTTCCCCTCATGTCAGTCATTCATATAGCTTGTTTCAAGAAAAACGATCAAATAATCTCTCAGATCTACTCAGATTGCATTAATCTGTTGTAGAATCTATTTATCTTTATTAGTTAGCATGTTTTACTTATATTGAAAATACATTCAGCAGACATGTTTATTGACTGTAATATATGTTCAACAGATTATTTCTCAAAGAATCAAGAAAAACCCTATTTCTGAGTCTGAGCAGCTCTGTCAGTACATGGTTGTTACACGTATATCCATGTGAAATTGTATCTACAGTTGTGATATTCCTCACTCTAGCGTGTTTAATTCACCTGAAGTTTCTCATAATCCCCCATAGTTCTTACTGGTATGAATCTGAAACCATCATCTACTCACTAAGTACTCTTCCATATGGTTAACACAGACCATAGAGTAGTAACACTTCACTCGGTATTGACTGACAATTTCTCTCAGACTACCTCAGTGAAAATTAACTTTCAACTTCAGGAAATATAACAAAGATTTTTACTTCCTACTTTAACATTTCAATTTAAGATTCATAAATATTTGGGTCTATTATCTTGAAGAAAATACTTATTAAGACAGTGCAAAAGCCAAAGAAGCTATGGGAGGACGGAGAAGCATATGATGTATTGTTGTAAACAAATAAAGAAAACCCTCGTCCAAGAAATCACACCCTGAATTTTCTTCCTCAAACCTGGTGTAATTCTGTCAATCTGCTTTTCAGAAAAATCAAATCAAGCAATAACAATCTCTCCCAATTCCAGCACCGCTGCTGCAGATCTCTTCCCGGCCAAGGCACAGAACCTTGATTCCAGCTCACCTTTCCAACCTAACCTTCTGATTCTGGGAAAGATAACTATGATTACTTTCATTTCCAATACTCTCCTGGGGAAAATGTCTGCAGGACCTATATCTGAGCCTGTCTCTCTCACTCTCAGACACATTCTCCTGTCAACATATGTTTAACAATCAATGCAAATTTAATTTGGCCAATCTGCAGTATATCAGTATCTTTATGATACTGCAACACTTCATTTTTCCCTACTTAATAAAGACTGCATAAAAATAGTATTTCAAGTTAGAAATGAAAAAAATAAAACCATCACCCCTCCCCCAACAAGTATGAATTCCTAGTTTTCCTATTCAGGCTTGCCCAGAGTTTAACTCGTTAACTTGCATCACAGTTGGGGGTGGGGGGAGAGATTCTCAAATATCTACAAACATCCTGATAAATAAAGTCTTAAAAAATTGGAGATCACTTAAAGTATTTTTTTACTTAGAATATTATCTTGTGGATTATCTAAGATAAAAATGAGAAAGGCTACACATATTTGAACCCGAACCTAATTTTTAGAAGATGGGTAATCCACTGAGACTCTACCAAGAACTATGGGAGACAGTTTTTCAGTCAATGCCTATTTGACCACAAATTACCTTGTGGTGACCTGTGGCACTGAGCCTTTTGTCTTTCACCTCAAAAACGAAGGTGTCAGAACTCTCCTCATTTGTATGAGTTCTATGAACAAAAAAAAAAATTACATCTGAAGGGCAGTCAGGATACAGATTTTTAGAATGAACATTCGTTAAGGTAAGTAATTCCTTCTCTGAAGCTACTAACAATGGGGAACAGGGCTGTTTTGGTTTTCTTCCCCTCTTTCTCTCTGGAAACCTTCAGTGTATCCTAAATTATATGAATTCACTGACACTAGAAGGATCAGTGTCTTTTTTTTTTGTTTTTATTCTTGAAAGGGTTTACTCCTGAGTCCCAGTTGTATTACTGCTTCAGAGAAATGACAAGGGGTTCTGCAAGCAAGGGAAGTCAAGAAATCTGATATATATATAGTGATGACAGAGCAACGTTAATAAAGATATAAAAGCAAATAATTCATTAAGTATTAGTAATTCCAGGTACCCTGCAGCCTGTGTCTCACTGATGATTGATTTTGGTGTTAAGGAAGGCATGAGCTGTGACTGGAGCTCTTCCATGTTGTTCGAACATGTAGAAGGACTCTCTCCAAAGTTAATTCCTTCCCATCTTTTAAAGTAAGATCTGTCAAGTAAAGCTTTGCCTTTACTTGAAATATTTATAGGGTCTCTTTTGTCTTTTGTAAGAGCTCCTTATTTTCACACAATATTTAGGAACTTACTGATTTTCATGAATACTCCTTGAAATTGGCCAACCAGTTCCACAGTTATAAACACAGAAATATATTCATTATAATATATGATCAGTATCTTTGTTTCATAGTACTGCAAATATAGACTTAATGAGCACACACTGTATGTAGAAAAACATCAGATATTTCATTCAATTTATAGGTTAAAGACTTTTACAATTTGACAGGCTTTCCTTGCTTGCTTAATATATGATTAGCTCAGAAAGTCCAAACAAAACTTTGTGCACAGCAATAATGTTCGTTTAGTCTATTTACAAACAAAATAAAATGTTATTAAAATTGGAAAATAAAAAAATTGAAAGCTAACACCACTGGTCGGACTCTTCATCTAATACCTCCTTTGCTTCTCAAGAGTTTCCATTCCCTTGGTGGCCTGCTTTCTGGCTCCTGTCTTCCATCCTAGGTTGCTGCTCTGGATAACTGGATTGACAATCCAAGAGGTCTTTTCACTTGGCTCATGGGATTAACTGGAATATTACAATATTAACAACCAACACAGTTTTGTAGACAACTGCTGTTTTCTTTCTGTGCTGCTTTATAGTATAATAAATACTGTATGTCCTTGAGTGCCATAGAGCACTGTATGAATAAATCACCTTTATAAGGAAAGCCTAGGATCAAAGCAGTCATTGTACAACACTGCAAATACCTTCCCCAATTTTATCATCATCTACCATCACACAGGTTTTTCCTACAAGAGTATTAAGAATATTCTGAAAGATTTCTTTAAAATAATAAATGATGAGATTTTCTATAAAATTGTCCAGCTCTAGATGTTCATTCCATTGGTTTCTTTTTGACAATAACTGTTCAGGAAAATTGTTGTATTTACTTACGTTTTTGATTATATCCTGTGCTATTTGATATGTGGTTCTAGATTATATCTTTATTAGGGTTTTTTTGACCTTGTTAGAAAATTGATAAGATTTTCTATCTAGCTTTTTCAGGCGATGAAAATTTCTATAGCATTTTAATGGCATCTATATGTGAAAGCTTATCACTTTAGAAAATAAAAGCAAGCTCTTTTAATCAATTGAAGGTGAATACATTCTAGAGTTTATGGCAGAAGAATCAAACAACAGGCTTCATAATATGTCCTTCAGTATTAAAATCGTGTTGCGTTCCATTGCTATTAGAAAGCAAAAATGCTATTCTAGAATACTACCATAAAATGTAATCATATTGTTCATATTAAGAAAGAAGGTTGTCCAAAACAACAGATCTTTCCCATGAATACTTTGTCTCCTTTTATGAGTATGGTAGTCTGGGATGACCAACA